>NC_054554.1:27121253-27417000 GCF_017654505.1 Polyodon spathula | reverse complement strand
TATTTGCAGACTGTAAAGAAACATTAGAACTACCATGTAATACAGTATTTAATATAATAAAGTTAATACTTATGTGACAGCACAAATATTTATATATATATATATATATATATATATATATATATATATATATATATATATACAAATCTGCAGTTCTTCTCAGTGGGGATTGCAGTGTCTCATTTGTTTTCTCCGGACACTTTGCTCAGTTAGCTACAAACATTAATTAATCTTCCTATTTGCTGTCAGTCCAGTGAGGAATGGAGTGCCTGGAGGTCTCTCCTCCAAAGATTATAGGGCCACACTGAGGGACTGTATATACTCAGGAGAGAGAAAACATGTGCAATGGAGGAAAAGACTGTTGTGTCTGCTCTGTAAAGCATTCACCACCGTGAATGTTGGCATCAATCCTGAAAAAATAAATTACAGTTTTTTCCTTCTTCCATATTCAGGTCAATCTTCAGGATTAATCCTGCATGACATGGAAAACAAGGTATGTCAGTAAAATACATATCCAAACCAAACATACAAATACAGGAACACATTACAGGTATTGGTATCTTGAACAACATAGGGCACTATGACCTATATCCACAGCTCATAGACTAGTATTTCATAACATGCTCATGAGCAGTTTAATCAAAACTAGACAAGTGTTTCCCAAGATATGCACAAAAGCTCAACCAATAAGTTGTCAGCACTGTGAAAAAGGCCACTGTGAGCTGCATTATTAGACTGTGAAAAAGGAAAAAGTTAATTAAATTGAGCACTAAAATTTGAGTTATCCAATGATACTATAAACTGTTTCACTACCAAGCAGTCTTCTAACCAGACCACTGAAAAATAACGTCTTACAAATTACATACCTGAGCCTCTTTCTCTTCAGAAATCTCCTTCTCCTGAAAAACAAGATACATTTTGAGCACGTGTGATCTGAATAACATTAAGGGTTGTGTGTATTACTGTAGGTCAGGAATGAGATCTAACCAGGGAGAAGGTCTTGTCTATTTGTCTTCTCAATCTTTGAATACCTTTAAAAACGTATAATGCATTGGTACCATTAAAATACCAACATTAGAACAAATATTGTAAAGTAGTAGCTTACTTGTTATGAAATGTAGCACACCAGCACTGAAATAGATAACCAGGGTATATTGGTTTACACCATTGCGATTCTAATATGTGAATGATTTAAAATCCTTCAAGGAAATGTTGTTCTTCTCCTGTAACCTTTATTGGTAGTTAACAATGCCAGTTATCAAGGAGTAAACAACACATTTCTGAAGTGCTATATTGCCTGTGCTGTGTTTTATCAACTTGTCTTTCTCTCTATACCCCACTCTTACCTTGTCAGCTTTGCTTTGTGACTTCTCCTCCTCACGCTCTCTCTTCTTGAGCTCAAACTCCACGACCTCGAAGAACTCCTTCTCTGCTCGCACCACCAGGTCCTCGCTGCTCTCCTCTGTGTCCTCATCCTTCGCCTCCTCTTCCTTGCCCTGCTCTGAGCGGCTGCGCTCCTTTAGGCGCATCTCACGGTGACGTGCCTCCAAAATTTTCTCACGCTTTGTCTCCCGCTCAAACATCTGTGGAAAAAAGAATGGGGCAAGGGGTTGTGAATTAGACTTTTAAAAAGTCAAAATAAAAACTCACATTTTACTGACCCTTGCTCTTACCGCAGAGGCCAGTGCCTTCTCATTCCTCTGCAGAGTGCACAGTTCGGGAGAGATCTCCAGCAGCGTAGTTGTGCCAAGCTGGGAGCCGCAGGCGAGGAACCTTCCATTGTCCTGGACCCGCAGGGAGTACAGGGATTCATCACACACCTGTGACCAGCAAACGAAGGGGAGGGGACATGCTTTAGTTTAAGAACTTTGAAACCACTGAGGGTAAACCAGCAGTTCATACTCCACACATGACGGGACATTCAGAGTCAAACCATGACAACTTATGAACGGCTGATCTATGAAAATATCCTGAAGGACCTTGAAAAACTGGTTTCACGGACCCTGATTATCCCTAATCTTGGACGAAGGTACATAGTGCAGGATCAGTGCTAGTAGAGGTCTTTGAAACTAGTTCAGTTGTAAACCTGAGCTGGAAACATGATTTTGATCAAACTGATACACCGATGAAGGCACAAGTGGAAACATATTTTTTATTGGACTTAGTTTCTAAGTTCTCTATGTCTTTTGATTCAGTGTTTTGTTATCATGGAAAAGCCTACCTTCAGGCTAAGCGTGGGGTCGTTTTGCTTGAACAGGAAGTCCCACACATCCAGAGTGCCGTCCATCCTAGTAGTAAAGAACACAGCGGGTCTGACCGGACTCCAGCAGCCGTCCGTCAGGTAAGCCATGTGGTACCTGAAACACAACAGGTGTGAGTGAGCACATACAGCAGGTGCGCCAGAAGCTTGCTAAGAAACTACAGAGCATGCTTAATAATATTAACTTAGTAACTGACATTTGGAGGCCAAGTTTTATCAATGCTACTTACTGTTACGTTTCTTACAAGGGTTATTACAGCAACTTTTTATTTTTTGCTCAAGGAAAGGCTTAGTAAATCCATCCTTAAAGAGCCCCTTACTTGGTCCACATGATGGAGGACTCCTTGATTTCCTCTGACCAGATGCGTGCCGTCCAGTCGGCCACAGTCAGGAAGTTCTTGGGGAAGAAGGGGTTCCTTTGCAGGGCGTAGATTGGCCCATGGTGGCCACTGTAGGTGCAGACAATCTTTTCTGCAGGGGTCTTTGCTTTTCGGTTGCACGATACCACCTGCCCCTGCTCTGTTCCAACCATGAACTTTGTTGGCTGTGTAAACATATAAATTATCAATAAACAAATGCCAAGTCAGTCACTCTGGAGCAGAGAACCTCTGACCCATATAGACAGAACGAGAGATTGAGAAAGACAGTAGGGGTCTCACCATTGTTGTCTCAAACTCCAGAGAGATGGCTCCTAGTGCATTGTCCAGGTTCCCCTTCTTGCTCGTGTCAAGTATCAGTTTCTCTGTAGGCTCGCTCATCTTCCGAATATCCCACCACAGAACCTGCAAATGTGAATATTAAAAAACAAATATCGATGTGGTACAGGTATATAATGGTAATTGGTAGTTGCTAATTGTCTACTGTAACTACAAATGTCTATAATTTGGGTGCTGCCTAGGACAAAACAATGACTTAGACCTCACCTGATTCAATCAGATCTGCACTGTTAAGATCTGTCTACAATGACCATAACGATGATTCCGCTAAAGACCAGGAGACATCTAGTTAGAAAAGGCAACTTACTTGTCCGTCAGTTGATGCAGAGAAATAGTCTGTGCCTGTCTTTGACTGTAACCAGATCACTTTGTAGACAGGGTCTCTGTGGCTGTGCTCAATTGAGGACATCTCCACTGGCTGGCTCCCCTTGCGAGTGTCCCAGTAAGCTGTCCAGAGAGAGAGAGAACAGTGGATAAAACAGATGAAGAAAACCCAATATCTACATAAACGACGAGGAGTGAGCAGAAAATGTGGATTGGAGAACATTCTCTTTTATATAAATGGAGTTACAATATTTGCCCAACAACTGTCACCAATTTCCAGGAATTTAAAATCACCATGCCAAAAAAAAGAGTTGAAATAATAACCTTAAAAGTTAATATCTCCATCTTAAAAGTAGTTCAAACAAGCCCAGTGGACATGGATGCAAGGAGGAAGTATGCAGAATAAAACACTTCTCACCAATTTGCCCATTGTAACAGCCGCCAATCAGAACATGAGAGTCTTTAGGGTTGTACTCCAGACAGACGAGGGGGGACACTGGTTTCAGGGTCATCTCAGGTTTGTCTGGATTTTCTGTGAGGATAATGTAAGGGGTATCTACAGTGAAACAGCAACTGGCACCTCTTTTCATTTGCACAGGAAACAGCGACATGTAAGTTACCATATGCACTTCTGTATTGTACATACATACTGTAAGCATGTGTAATGTAAACCAGAAAAGTCACAACAAACTGAGAACAGTGGATAAACATTTGAATATATACTGTCGAACTCTGCTCCAGGGGAGAGTTTTCTTAATTATGCACACTTTTTTTTGTCATTTTGTGAAAGATTACTACCGTTGTGTTGAATCTCATTTGAAATCTTAAACTGATGATATCTTTTAATTTTCAAGGCTGAACTGGGCATTAAGTCCACACTTAGTGGGCTTGCTATAGTCAGTGGGTGCTGGGCTCCTCACCAATGTCCCATATGTAGGAGTCGAAACACATGTCCTTGGTGGCCCTCTGGAACTCCAGAGAAGAATATGCAACTGCCAACTTCTTTGCACCATCGGGGTGCCACGACAGACCAGTGGCAGTGCGCTTGATCTCATTTGGGTCTCTTTATGGGGACAAAAACACAAGTTCAGGATTCAAACAACCAGACAATTGTTACTCAGCGCAAATTGTAAAAACAAATGTAGCCCTAACCACTTGAATTCCCTTCTTCCCAGTCTGTCAACTTAAAAAAATTGGCTTAACTGCTTCTTGTTCCTCAAATCTAACCACTAGTGCACCATTCTTCACATGCCCCCACCTCTACTTACTGCATCACACACATCTCTGGTACCTGAAGACGTTGATGGTCTTTGCTGAAGGCTGCACCTCATCACCTACTGATACTTCCTCCTCCTCCTCAAAGTACTGCTGGTAAATATCAATGGCGTTGTTCTGCTTGATGCAGTGTTCCATAAGCTGCGGGAAGCAGGGAAAACAGTACCTCATCATATCATACACAGTTCATAATTGTTTATGTCTACTTGCACAGCTGCACCTTTAATGTTAACAAAGTTATAGCCAGTCTTATATCATACGAGGGTTAGCTGTACATATCAACTTGTTAACAATCATCCCATCTTTGTTTTTTATCCCCAGCAGTACTCACGCTACCGAGCTGCAAGACGGTATTGACGTAGTTCTCGTCCTTCTCCACCTTCTTCCTGTAGCGAATGGTCTGCTCCATCTCTTGTGGGTTGACATCCTTTGGCCAGCCCCCTTCCACATGGTTTATCCCTCGCGTTTCAGTCTGAAAGCATTCTGTGTTCACCTGCAAACCAATAAACATACCAATATCACTAAAGTATTAATCTTGCGACTGTCAAACCACTTAAATGGCAGTGGATTGGGCATAAAGACTGATCAACTCTCTTATCCCTTAAGAAAAAGGGTGGTTCCCTCTAAGGCAAGGTATCTTGGATCTGCTTGGTGGATAAACAGAGAATCTTTCAATGCCTTCAACGCCAGACCGTTCTCAATATAAAGAAAATAAACTGACCTCATGTTCTGACATCTCTTGGGCACACTGGGTGGGGGTGTCGCAGGGGTTTCTCTCAATGTAGTTGTCCATCTGGCTGGGGTCTGGGAGGATGTCCACATGCAGCTCAGCTGACCGGTCCGAGAAGTTACATTGTCTGCCGAACTCGCTGCGCTTCTTTGTGTACACATATACAATCTCCATGACGACTGCTTGAGCCAGAAACACAGATCAGGGCTTCAGTTTTGGGACAAGAAACATATGCCACTGTTTGCACGGTTTTGACTATGTACTAGGCTCTATGTAATAGTTTTTAACACATGCTAACCATTTTGCTAGTTACTAAGTAACAGTTAAATTATTTTTTTAATTTTTTAATTTTAATATTTGCTTATCGGTTTCATAGCCAGCAACAAAAGATACAGTTTAAAATATGTTTAAAAAATTGTTAAGATTACATTGAAATAATCAAATGCCATTCAAATGATGTTATGAAAAACACTAACAATAAAAATTATGAACACCCAAATAACTCAATAATAGTTGCAAAAATGTAAAGGGTTTATTTATGAAATGTACATAAATGTATAACATTGGCAGATTATATAGGAAAATGAAATACTGTATGACTTCCTATTCCTAAAATATTTATAGATGCTGTTATAGCACACACTGGAAAAGGCAGGGGAGAAATATTAAGTTAAAAGGCTCAGGCTCTGACCATGTGGGCATGTGTCAACCACAAAAGTAAGTTCCTCATCAAAATGTAGTCCATTTTAACTTGTCAGTTTGTTTACTGGAAAATTCTGAACACTATGTTAAAGATTACTTTAACATGATATTATTTTGTCTGTACCACTGTTCGTAATTCAAGTTACTTAACAGTATATTACCTGTAGATGATTTTCAAAAAGAGCAAACCCATAAAAAACGATGAATATGTTATTGTTTTACAATCACGTGACACTGGGGAGTTTTTCTCCAATGGTAACTAGCCATGGCCTGTATTTACGTTTTGGTTACGTATTTTGGGAGCAATTAAACAAACTGTGACCTGGTAATAAAATAACACAGCACCAGGGAAATATTTTCAATACAACAATAATAAGTCTAACTTGTGCCACGATAGTATTTATTTTCGAAGGCCTTGGCTGAAAACAATTATTATTATTATTATTATTATTATTATTATTATTATTATTATTATTATAAGAAAAGCGACATTATTTTAAATTCTTGCTCATTATTACCTGTTTATGTCGCTGCTATGTGTGCTGGAGTTTTTGTTTTTAAATATTATTTCAAATTTCCGTTGGTTTCTCCAGCTCTGAAACGTCCAAACTCTGCACGCAGTAGTTTACAGTTTCCTAGCAACTCTTAAGACACACCTCTTCCCTTCAGTAGCGCGGCTAACAAAACTGAAAGAATTTGCTGCCCTTAAAAAAATGCACCCATTAGAGTAGTGCTTTAAAAGTTATTGATGTGACTTACGTGGAGAACTATAATATTTCTAGTAACACGATGTTTAATTCTACCTTCACGGTTTTTAAACAGTTTTACTTTTAGAATAAAAATAGCTTGTTATGTTTGTTTTAATGAATGTGGCATTTAAATCCAAAACATAACAAAACCCCAAAACACTGAAATGTCTTTATAATGCAATTTATGTATTAGACTGCATTGACCTTGTTTCTTTAAGAAATCTCAGAAGTTGTGTAAAATTAGATAATGCTGAACAGTAGGTAGGCAAGACCTATCAGGTCATGAAGGATCTGTCTAGGGCTCTCCCGTTTTTTGAGATGTCCCTGGATTTCAGCATGCCATGCCGGGACACTAAAATATCCTGGTTTTTAATCTCAGTACGTTTTTAATCTTATACTGCCTCATCCATGTAGATTGTAGAGCAACTCTACAAAACCAATACTGTAATATCACTGCAATAGACAATAGTCAATTGTATAATAGTAATATTATCATTGTCTCCTATTGGACGACTATGTGTCACGAGTTTAAACTTCCCGGTGTTTTGTACCTCATAGATGGCAACTCTAATCTTGTCTAATTTTCTGGTTTGTTCCAATGACTCCCACAAGTGGTGGCTGGGTCATGAACTCAAGTCACATACAGTACACACACACACACACACACACACAATGACAGACCCATGTAATGTATTAAAATTTTTTATTCCCCTCTTTTTTTTTGGGGGGGGGGGGGGTAGTGGAATAATAATACATAAAAACTAGGCCCCACTGCGCAAAGTGCTACAACAAAACAAGTTACATGCTTTGAAAAAACATACGTACATACATACATACATACATACATACATACAGGGGATTCTACTGAACCACACATTTAAAAAGCAGACAGGCTCAGTCCAGGGGCTCAGGCCTGCTGAGTCTTCTCCTCTGGAAGACAGTGGGCCTTGCTAGCAATGTAAGCAACCAGCACTGAAATAATTGTCCCATCTATTGCAATAACTGAGAGTTCCCCATTCCCACATTTGCAATTTTACTGCACTCAATCTGGCATGCCAATAAGTTAAACTCCAGCTAAAAATGCACACGGTTCACCAGGCGGCGCTATGCACTAATCAAAATAAAAGTCATTTAAGCCCCAGTGTTAAAGATGTGCTAGAACTCAACTCGGCTCTGCTGTTGATTACATCAATATACTGCACTCCCCACACAAACATTGATAACAGGGACTTTGAGGCTTGATTTGTGAGTTACCACATTGCATTCCAGTGTGCATAAAAGGCAGGGCTCGCAGTAGGAGTTGAGGTAACCGGTAGTGATTCTGTGAAGGTTGTGGAGTCTGTGGAGGAGAAAACAGCAGGCCGGCCCAAAGACCCGAAGCCACAGTGGCTACTGAACCGGTTCCAATGTCATTAGCCATGGATACTGGGCTTTAATCCTGCTTACTTGCTAGGCTGGTTCTCAGCTCTACAGAACAGTGGTTATAAAATCAGCTGCTGATTTGGAAAAAACATAACCAGCGGAACTGAAGGACACCATCCGTCTTGTGTGCCCTGCATGACAATGCTGCACGAAGCTGCTTTCTCCACAATGAAAGCCCCCCCCCCCCCACGTGACATCTTGTGTCACAACGTTTGGTGCAGAGAATCACGTTTGTACATCCAACGCTTTTTCACCACCCTGTACACAGACCCAGGACCATGCCCTCTTTCTTTGATTGGCTGCACGATAACAGCAAGGCCAGCAACCTGGCGATCTGATTGGACTTGCACCTTCATCCTAGCAAGACAAACTTTACCTATTAGATATATCAAATAGACTTGTGGCACATAGACTTACAAATCAACGTTATTATTATACAAGACATTTACAGGAAAAAAAAATTGGAAATAAAATAGATATATAAGTCTAAATAGAAAAAAAATGCATTTCAATAAAATGGGGGGGGGACCCCAAAGATGAACAGACATATCAGCAATGGAAGATGGTTATTTCATTTGTAAGATCCAACAACAGTTGTTCAGTGAGAGAGGCTAATGCCTCCTACCCATCTGATATTTTAGCAATGCAGCCCAGCCCAGAGTTGAACTGCTTCATATTAGAAATGACACACACACACAGACACACAGACAAAAGGCGTTTTTTTTTTTTTATAAATTAGTAGGTCTTGGAAGACTGATGGAAAGACGGAATTGGTCCATGACCTAGTCATGCACACGATCACATTTGGTCTGCCTTGTGCTTTTAAGAGTTCAAACAGTCATTCAGAATTACAGTGTGTGGAAGTGCTGGAGAAGAGTTTTGGCCCAGGCATGCAGGCAGCCAAGCAGGAAGGGAGGGGATGGGGGTGAACCCAACTTGCAAGTAAAAATTTGCAAATAAACCTGTGTTTTTAGAACAGACATCAACACTCTGTTAACACGTTAATTAATTGAAGCCACAAGTGCGAGTACTTGATAAGACCCAGTTTTGTGAAACCAAAAAGCCAGGACTGCGTTCAAAAGACAGAGCGCTCCAGATCGTTCCGTGGCGCTTCGATTGAACAAGTTCCATGCCCAGAGCGCGCTTCGTAACGTTAGCTAATTCAGAGGAGCTTACTCTGTGGGCGTTTCAAAATGGCGGAGGTACAGTAAGAGTGCAGCGACTGTGGTGTCATTTCCCAACATATCTGCCCTTTTATTTCTTGTTTCGACTGGCTACACAGGAAATGTCAGTTCCGTGCCTACAGTTTAAATAACATATTACATTAAGTCATAGCACTGATGGCATCAATTGTTCCTTTGCACACATTTATTTATATTTACACAATTCACACACACACACACACACACACACACATATTATATATATAATATATATATTAATATAGATATATATATTATATATATAATAAATATAAATTATTATTATTTGTTTAAACAAAGTTTCTTATTACCTATTTTTTTTTTTTTTTTTTTTTTTTTTTAAATGGCTTAAAAAAAATTGCTACATATTAAAGAGAGATTAGTTTAGGAATGTTTTGATGAAACGCTGCAGACCTGTGTCCAGTTGTACACATGCATGCCAATCTGCAATAATTTTTTAAGTTATCCTGGAAGTAATTTCATTGTAGGAGACTTCCTGCTGTCATTTTAATACAACTGCAATAAAAGAACAGTCCTGTAATAACTGTGTTATAAACAATATTAGATACCTATTAATGATTACTGGCTATAGCAATATGGTTTTATAAGAAAATGTATAGTAATTAGGGCGACCTTAGTATTACAATGGTAATGATTAATTATTTTAGAAATAGATTGTTAAATTAAAGTGTGGCCTGCATCTCTATATCTATACAGAGCAACATAATAAAATAATAAAATTCCCCCACAGTGAGATTGACAGAGAGGGAAGACACCCATCCTCCTTCAAGCTAAACTCTCATTTCATTAAGAGCCTGCGTGGATTGTCCCTAACAGACTCTTCCACCCCAGCGGCCAGTCTGTCGGTGCAGGATTGCAGGTTATTAACAGTGCTCATGGCAACAGAGTCACAGACAGATGGAGGACCCCAGGGCACGGCTACACCTGCAGATCGCTCCCAGAGTGCCTCAGCTGGTCGTCAGTCACAGACAGGTAGGTGGCCCTCATGCTTGGGGAGTACTGGAGAAACAGACAAACAGAGAGGCAGGGTGTGAGGGAGGATGCTTATGGAGCTGGCTATTGCTGATATCATCAGCAGTGTTCCCGACAAGTTTATTATTTTATTTGTGGGTGTTATAACATGTTTGTTCTCACTGTGATTTACCATGTGACACAATGGACTGGTTTAGTACAGCGCAAAGCTCCAATAAATAAATGAATGAGCAAACAATCTAAAAAAAAAAAAACCCAAAAAAAACCAGCGTGAACGTAGTGCTCATGGAAGGGGGTGGGTGAGGGCATTGGCTCCAGTCAGTCACGAGTAGACAGACATCCCTCCCAGCTCTACAAGCGAGGGAGGATAACTCAGTCCTAACCTCAACAGTCTGAATCTGTACTTTGCTATCACTATCCCCTCTCGACCCACATACATTTTTATATATATATATATATATATATATATATATATATATATATATATATTTTTTTTTTTAAAGCAAGTGACAGATAAATAAATAAATAAATAATGTATTCATTCCATGCAGAAATGTGATGTGATAGGAAATGAAAAACAAAGACAGGCACCAAAGTGTGGGAAAGAAAAAATTTAAAAAATCAACAAAACAAAATCCAAAAATAAAGAAGATAACAAAAATGAAGAAATGATGAGTTTTCTGAGACAGCAACATTCAGAGAAAAGTTAAACTTAAACTTACTCTTTTTTTTTTAAATGGCTGGGAGATTAGCTCCACAAAAAGTTGAAAAAACAAACAAACAAACAAACAAACAAACAAACAAAAAGAAACAAAAGCGCCGTTAGCTGAAAACAGAAGAGCAGTGTGGCAAGGGAGAGGAGGGGGACTCAGGTAACGTGTTTTAAAGGGACTTTGACATTTCATCAGACCCCTCCGAGTGACAGTGCTTCATCTGCCTAGTCAGAGGAAAACCTGGCCACCTAGGGGGCTACATTGAGATGAGTGATACTGGGCCCAGCTATAGATCAATCTGGGGAGTACAGAGAGGGAGTGTCCTAAAGGGTGCCGTGTGTGTGTGCGCGCGAGTGAGTGTGTGTGTGTGCGAGTGAGTGAGTGTGTGCGTGTGCGAGTGAGTGTGTGTGTGTCCTGTGTCCTGCAGCTTGGCTGAGACACTTTCTGAAGTGCTGTTGCTGTGTGCCTAACAAGAGCAGCGATAAGCAGGTGTGATCAGAGGAAGGACTTGGCCTCTGGGACCCAACGCACCGAGGGGGGAGGGGAGCCTCTCCCTATCAGGGGCACGTTTTCATAGCGCGGGTTCCCTCCGAACAGCACTGACTGGTTCCTGCAGACAACAAACAGACAATTAAAAAGCAGTCAAAGCCACAACACTCCACACTGCAGCCCGGCACTGAAACCCACGACCTCCACTCTGTAGCCCAGCCCACTCTAACCACCGCGCTACCCAAACCCTTTCACAGTCTCATCCTGGGAGTCAGTTGCCTTATTTTGCCAGGCTGCGGTGTGCTCTGGCGACACACTCACATGTACTCGGAGACGGGTGCGTTAGACACGGCCTGTGCGGGGGGCTGCAGGCTGCTCTGGCTACCCATGCTGCTACTGTAGCTGCAGAAGCTGTGGATCTGTCCCCGCACGGGATTGTGGGCCGCGATACGCCGCGCTTGGGGGTTGAAGGGGTCCTCCTCATCGATGTCATCATAATCACGGTCTCTGAGGAGAAAGATACAAAACACTCAAATAGTGATCTACAACCCAGAACCGCTGGAACTACACTGGCAAAGGAACTGATCTGTAACAACTGGTGGCACATAGAAAGCTGCAGGGTTTTCTTCATGGGATTATCATAGCACTCCAATGGGATGGATGCATAGCTTTTATACAAGTTTCCCACAGTAAAAGCAGAGCAAAGTGCAATGGAGCATAGTGAAAGCACCGGTACACATTTGCAAGTTATAGTAAAGCATATTAATAAATGTGGCAAATCAGGGTATGGTAAATACACGGGAAAACTTTTAGAAGGGGGTATAGGGCTATTGCTGGCTGTAAGTGGGACAGAGGGTTGCTGGTTGCTGTACCTGTTATCAAAGTGTCTCCAGGCGCGGGGGATGGCACATAGCATGGCACAGAAGGCAGTGCCTGCCAGCAGTGAGAAGAGGCTGAGATAGAGCAGCCCCTCGACCCCATCATAACACACACCGATCAGAGCGTCCAGGTAGTCCTAGTGAGCGAGACACACTTATTCACCATGCAGCCAATCAAATCACCCACCCACAACACGCAGCCAATCAAATACAGCCACCGCACCAAGCAGCCAATAAAACACACCCACTCACAACAAGTGGCCAAACAAATCAAGCATCCACAAGTCCAGCAGAATTATCATCCATACCCAGACCCTGTTCTCCGTCTGTGAAGGCTGAGGGTGCTCTTACCTTGTGCAGGCTCCGGCAGTCCAGCAGGGCAGTGAGCTGGTGCAGGCTGGCTTCAGAACCGTTCAACATCTGCTGAATCCCCAGCAAATCTCTCTGCAGAAACACACACAGCACAGACAGCAGTGACTCCACAGACCAGAGCAAAGGCATGAGAGTGGATCTATACAGATCTAGAAAATACATTATATATATACAGCTAATATCCTATTCTCTTTAAACTGTCTACATTTTTAACATTTTTAAAACAGTCCATAACTTGACAAGCATTAAATTGTGAAAAAGGCACTAGCCGTAAGGTTAGTATATTTTACCTTTAATCAGTATAAGTAAACATGCAATTTTGTGTTTTGTGTGTCTAAGTTCATATGTATGTATGTATATAGATGCACATTAGTGTGGCACTGGAGCATTGTTACCCTCCCACTGGGGGAGTGCCAGGCTTACCTTTGCTGTGGGGAACATGGGCACTGCGAACTGGAGCAGCCCTTGAATCTGGATCTGCATGGTGGTCACTGAGCGCTGGTAGATTGTCAGAGCCTAGGGGAGTCCAAGCACACAAACACACACACACACAGAGTCAGGATCAACAGACATTTAAACACTTAAAACCACCCAACCACCAGCTCTAACAGACTTCATCAGGTGATGAAATACTATATTCAGACCAGCAGACGGCTCCATCAGCCTGTTCAAGGATGCTGTACTGAAAGATGGAGAGCGTTGCTAGAAGGGGTGCGATACAGACTGTCCTGGTCACATGGTCATACTCTTTACTCAGCAAGTCCCACTGCAACATGCTGTAATCCCAAACTCAGATACAGAGCACCTGAGGTAAACGGACAGACCTCCACTGTGGGGATTAATCTGTCATTCGGAAATATTTTTTTTCATGTTTTAAGGTTCTTAACCAGACATAACCCTATACAAAATTGAAGACACCCTTTGCTGCAATAAGACTGCTTCGATACTGCAACAGAGTACCTCAGAGAGCAAAGCGTTGTAATCGTTGCTTTGCTGGGGTTCAGTCTGTTAAGTGTGAAGAGAGCTCCAGTTAATTAGCTCTGACTGCATTACAGTCCTATACTGGATTATTGATCTAACGAGTGCTGTCTGCATGCACAGGGTAATGAGAGGTTAGCTGAGAAACAGAGCGCTTTTAAGCGGCTGTGTTTTTTTATAATGAGGGTTAAGTAACATTTTTTAATGTATTGTTTTAGCATGCCACAACATTACTGTGGAGCCTGCACTGCCATTTTCTCAGATCTATTTATTCTCCTTTTTTTTTTTTTTTAATGACGCTTATGACTCGTGCGTAGTGAAAAATTATGCGATCATGCAGAATTAAAATGACTCATACCACGAAAATCTGTAAAGTCGTCATCATAAAATCAGTACACTTTCCTAGTTCCCCAAGGTTATATTGAAAGTTATCATAATCCAGCCCGGCAATTAGTTTTAGGAGACTGTGTAGTGCAGTGGGTATTTCTTTTCCAAAGATACTGCACAGACCTTCTTAAAGGCAATTATGCGTATCAGCACACCCTTAACTGGCACACTTTACCTTGTTAGAACATGCTCGAAGGCATTTTAAAATGCATGTACACTCCTCGAATAGCAGTGGTGCATCAGACCATAGGGGCCACCACCAACACATCACAGCCAGGATGACAGAAAAGGAGCTGCGACTGGAACAGTGTGCTGCCCAACGCTTCTCACATTTGGGCAACATGGTGGCTGATGGCACCCTCTAAGGCCACATGCCCTAGACTTTCCTCTTTCATGCTGCCGTTATGTCCCAGTATTTCCTCACTTCCTCATATTTGTACCCTGAAGTTGTACTTTTTGACTCTTTCGCGTTAAACGGATCTACTTGCTGTACAATGAAACTGTAAAATGAAAAATCAGAAGAGATACTGTACCTGCTGGAAGGGGTTAGGCATGCTCTGGCTGCAGTACAGGTAATAATGCACAATATCTGCAAGAGAGAGACAGCACTATAAAACACAACACACAGTTCACACTCATGCAAAACCCCTAATTTTCCGACCGCAATAGATATTAAAAGAACAATAGAAATGAAAGGCTGCGGGCTTTCCCTACCTGTGCTGATCGCATTGCGAGTCAGGTTCATGATGAACTTGTCTGGAGCCACGCAGAAGTCACTGGTGCCCTGAGAAGAGAAATAGTTAACACTAATGGCTATTCAGCCTCTCAAAAAGGTGCCTTTGAGGAAACAGAAACGCAAGCACTGTTGGATCACACATTGAATCCAGCAGCAGGCAAGGCTAACATCATTTACCAAGCAATATATTTAATTCAGGTGCCTGAAGCTTGGAAATGCATACTGTAAGTATCATAACTTTGCAACTTCCCATAAACTTGTCTAATATTCAATTGCTTTTATAAATAGCAGAGCAATTGCAGTACATAGGCAGCACCTATAGTATTTGGTATGTAAAACTTACATTAGAATCAAAAGGTAAATATGGAGCAGGTCCAATAAACTACAAGCAGGGTTTGACCTGCCGGTTAGTGGTCCAGCTGTAACACTGAATGCCACTGATCTGATACTAATATCCAGCGCTCCTGCTCCCTGTATCCCGGCTTCTAATCTGCTTTGCTACCACTCGAACAAACTGTTCAGAAATGCAATTGGTTTCTGCGCAGCTGTTTGCAGTGCATGTAAAAGCTTAAAAAAAAAAATCAGGCCAGTAATGATGTTCAGCTAAGAACTCCGATACTGTGCTAATAAATACTGTGCTCATAAATCTCAGAATATTGGCTCCCAAAATCATATCCCAGGTTGCATAGATAAGGCTTAATAGCTGCTACATACACACACCCAGACCTATGACTTTGGGTAACATAATGAAAGTAAAATATCCCTTTCTATTGAGAGTGAGCTCTACACAGCAAGCAGGTGGGGACAGCCATGCTAGGATCAGTGGTTTTGTACTAATTGCATATTCCAAAAAACAGCTATTTGGGTTTGAGGCGCGTGCTGCTCACCACAAAGCAGTCAGCTTTTCTTAACCTCTGTGGACAGCAGCAAGCAGCACAGACCCATTGCATTGTGGGAAGAATGAAATCAGATTACACGGGCCCAGCTGACCAATCCATTCACGGGAATCGATAAATAAAGCCTCTTGATAAATAACGTCCCGCTGCCTGAACTCTGACCCCAGAGATGCTAAAGTGATCGAAATGCAGGATTCTGGGACAGGTCCTCCATCACCCTCGCCCGCTCCCGTTTATCAAGCATGACTGAGAATTGTGTCATTTCTCTGGGGTTGGAAGATGACGGAGAAGTTTTCCCACAATGGCAAATTACACTTCTCACATAAATCATGTCTGTTCACAAGACAGGTACAGAACAGGGAAGGATTCAGAGTCTGAGACAAGGAGGAGACTGACAGCATCCATAACTTTAAAAGCACCCAAGCATATCATTCTAGGGCAAACCTGAAAGGAAACTATGTATTGTAGAAAAATGTTTTGGCTAAATGCCTTCAGCATTGTTATGTGGTGACAGCACTGAGGACTGGGGACGGAGGACTGAAGCCTTCTGGGACAGCACAGATAGACAGGCAGTGTTAACCCTAGAAATCACATTCTTTTCACTTCAATAAAACCATGCCTTCCTTCCAGAACATCAGAATTACTCTTCTCACTATCCGGGCTGGTTTTTATCAGGATGCTCAGTGTGGTACCATACAGATCAGTCGCATAAGTAAAGCCCCCCCCCCACACACACACAAATCTGGATTCCCAACCACTGCTAATGGAAACAAAATCCCAGAGCCCTTGCTAATGCTGATAACAGCAACCCTGCGATCCTCCCTTTCTTGTTTCCATTTTTCCGCATATTTGAATCCATTACCCTTCGGATTTGGAAACAAACAATGCATGTTTAAAAGTGTCAACATTTATCTATTTGTAAAAGGGAGCAGAAGCACATAGCTCCCAGCCTGTCACCTGGCTGAAAGGCAATGTCAACACAGCCCTCTCCATCACAGTAATATCAGCGCTGGAGAAAAGAGATCCTGGCTGTAATAAATGTGACAAGCTTACTTCATCTGTGAACTGCAGCTCACACACACAGCTTACCAATGCATCAGCATTGCCTTTTCAGAAGTAGAAATTAAAAACATTGCTCATCTAGCATTAATAGAAGAACAAGTCTCTTATTATGCTGAAGTGTTCACTTTTCCTCAGGCATAATGCACGTCCACTTTGAATGTCAAAAAATAAATCCACGTGGAAAGCAGCTTGAGTAGTTTAGAACGAATGTTTTTAGATTCTAAAGTATCTGAACTTCAATATTTTTGTTTTCTCAGACTGGAGAGAGAGAGAGAGAGAGAGAGACATTGTGATTTTTTTTTTTTTTTTATATATAAATGTAGTCGCCGCCAATGGTTTTCTACCCCGGTTCACTGCATCGCCCTGGCGACTTGGGAAATGGAGGTTGAAACACATGTCCTCCGAAACGGGTTCCCGCCAATCCCTCATTTTTCGCACTGCCCACAGCGAAGCCACCAGACCTATAGTGCCAGAAGGACAACATAGATCTGAATGGCTCCACTGCAGACCCACAGGTGCCCTATCAGCCACAGGGGGCGCTGGTGCGTGGTGAACTGCGAATTGTCCTGCCGATGTAAGCCCTCCCCACCGGGGCGGCACTCGGCCAATTGTGCACCGCCCCCCGGTCACGGCCGGCAATGAAATAGCCTGGATTTGAACCTGGGATCTCCAGGCTATGGGGCGCATCCTCCACTCCAAGCGGAGCGCCTTTACTGGATGCGGCACTCGGGAGCCCAAGCGGTCGTGTGGGAGTGGGAGCGTGTATACAGTACAGTGTACAAGGATTTGAACCACTTGCCATATGCAACACACAATTGTACATAAATGGACATCCCCTCCCATGGCTGATCACTTTACTTTGCAAATCCCTCACAGGTCTTCTGTAATATTTTAAAATTGTGCATTCGATACAAATGTCTACAGCAAACCCCATACAAAGTAAGTGGTCTGGGTGCTGGTGTGTCATTTCCAATGCATAATCTTAACTCTTAAAAAAAGGATAAATCCCAAACACTACTTTTTAAAAACAGAATGGTTTATTTTAAGCTGAAGCAAAACTACTTTTTAAAACAAAAAGACAAGAACAAGAGATTGCATTTGTAAAAAAAAAAAAAAACTATTGAAACCCATATGCAGGTATTCATGCAAACAACAATGTACATAATACAAAATACTCACAACTGCTGTAGCTGTGTCCACCCCCAGCGAAGTCCAGCTCAGGATCAGGGTCAGAACCCCAAACGTCATCATTCTGGAGAGAGAGGCCAAGGAGGAGAGAAGTGATGTCTGCTCCTGAACCTGCTCCATCCACCAGAACAACATTGTTCACAGCAGGCCAGCGGGGAGTGTGTTTCCCAGATGGACAAGATGCCAAGCTCTCTAGCAGCCAGCTATAGGAGGGCTAAAAGCCAAGCTACCAGTACATTCTGGTAAGTGGAGTCCTGCTGCGACAGGTACCTCAGACAGGTCAAACGTACCACAATGCATTGGGTGTGATGTAAAAAGCTTGCACTGTCGCAAACTGTCCGAGTGTACATGGAGTCATCTGGTAACCCAAGTCAAAGTACAGTAAAATAGTGACTGGACGGGAAACACCGACAAGGGCACTTGGCAGATACACAACCTAGTGTAAGTGAATGTAGGTGGTGTGCTGGTGTTTCATGTGCACTCACGTGGTGAGCAGCCAGCGAGACTGCTTCGCCAGGCCTAGACAGGCCACCAGGCAGATGACCAGGTCAAGGATCAGCAGCAGCAGGTAAGTGAGCCACCTAGAGGAGGAGGAGGAGAAGGAAAGTGCCACTCAATGTCTTTTTAAAGGATCAGCAGAAAAAAAAAGCTGTATCTGGAGGTAGAACTTCTTTCATAACAGCGTTTCTTTCTTTTTCTTTGTTGCGTTTCGTTCCAGCTCAAGCTGACCGAAGGGGCTTCTTTGCTGCTGAGTGCAAAGAAGAGTGACCAGAATTATTCCGGGTTTAAAAGGCATGTCATATGCAGACAGGCTAAAAGAATTGACTCTAATCCATCTTGAACAAAGAAGACGACGAGGCGATCTGATTCAAGCATTAAAAATTCTAAAAAGTATTGACAATGTCGACCCAATGTCGACCTTTTCAACCTGAAAAAAGAAACAAGGAGCAGGGGTCACAAATGGAGATTAGATAAAGGGGCATTCAGAACAGAAAACAGGAGGCCTTTTTTTTTTTTTTTTTTTTTTTTTTACACAGAGAATTGTGGGCATCTGGAACCAACTCCCCAGTAATGTTGTTGAAGCCGACACCCTGGGATCCCTCAACAATGAGATTCTGGGATCAAATAAGCTACTAACAACCAAACGAGCAAGATGGGTGGAATGGCCTCCTCTCGTTTGTAAACTTTCTTATGTTCTTATGTTCTAATTCTGTTGCACAGCTCTCCTTTTGCATACATAGATACAACACCCACCCTGGAATCATACCTCAATCACACGCTGTTCATGTATCAATCACAAATGGACAAAAACACCCTGGGATCTGATTCACTCAAGCTGGAATGACTCTTGTGTGATTGAAGAGAATTTCAGATAGAACTGGATCATTGATCTAAAGCTCTAGAAGGGTTAAAAGGTCACTTAGAAGTTCCATCCAAGAGGACCAGGTCACCGAACAACTTGCAACATTAAAAAAATATGCTTCCTCTATTCAAAACAGGATTGTTCCTTTAATGGATACCACAAACCAAACATGCTTTACAAAGCCCTCCACTCCAAGGGCTGTGTGTGGTTACTGTATTTAGGCTTTTAAAGTTCATAGTCCTTGGAGTGTGATTCAGCCCCCAGAAATCAATCAGGCCCATCAGATTAGAACACAGAGTAAGGATATCCGTGCTGCCAGAAACACTGGGAACAGACACTAGATACTCTCTACGGGACAAAATTATCCAAAGCACAGAGTCATGTTTGAGTTATAGTAGGGACATGGAAATAAGGCTGAGGCGTGGAACTTTCTGTTTAGTGTAACTCAAATAAAAAAAAAAAAAAAAAAGGTTACCATTGAAGAAAACCCAGAAGAATCATTAACAGGCCACCAGCAATGGATCTGGAACCAATAATGCACAGCTGTCCTGATACGGTAGCACACTGCCAGGTTGTGGATTATGTATTTGTGTAGGTTAACCATTGTGATATTGCTGGTATGTGAAAGTCCTACTGCGGTCAAATTCTATCAAACTATTACAGCTGCCCTATACTTGTGCTACCTTTGCCTATTTAAAATCGTTTTAGTTCTCATGCCAGATTGCTGTTGCAGATCACTTGGGGGATATTGGGGATTTATTCTTCCAAATAAAAAAACATGCTGAACGCTGAATAAACCGAGAGGAACACAATCGTACTTTGTACATTTTATTACACAAATCCAGTTAACTCAGCTCCACTAATACTCGTCAAGTCACCCCCCCACCCCCTCCAAATAATGACCAATATCTGGGAATTCATCTGCAGTTTCTAATGATTTCCCTTGTGTTGGGTTTTAGTGATGTTACTTAATCTATCTGTCTCTGTACACATGAATACCATCGCAGACATTCTGAAACTGAAGAAGGCAGAAGCTATAATGTTGTCAATATCCCTGTATTCAATTAGACGGTTCGATCTCTACATGGTGAAGTACGATCCTGCTCTCAATAAAACACCTTCATCAATACCACCTTTCAGAGGATTCAAGAAGCAATTAGACAGGAACGTACACACAGTACACAAACGCCACCTTCTGGACATTTAATATATTACAGCCAGCTGATTGGAATTTAAAGACAATGGTACTAGAAGCAAATAGTTAACGAACTGGAAAATCTGGTCTTGTACCTGCTACTCAAATGAAACTAGAAAAGACACAATGCTTTTTTTATTCCATCAAGGGGAGGCCCTGGTTTTTCACAAAGAGTACACTGGTGTTTTGGTGTATCAGCTATTTTACCCCCCAAACTCACCTGTAGTACTCCACGTAGCTGGTCTGGTCAGCGATCCTGGCCAGGTCCACTTTGGCCTGACCCCAGTCCGGGAGGCTGGTCAGCTGCAGGATGATGTTGTCAGCCATCTGCTGCATGAAGCGCAGGATCTGGATGTAATCGCTGCGCATGGCAAAGATCTCGTCCAGTCGGGCCAGGTGCTGCTTCAGACTGCTCTGCATGCTGTCCACCGTGCCCAAAACCTGGGGAGGGACAGCGAGAGAGAACAATTTAATACCTTGCGTTTGGCGTACAGACGGAGACTATGCCACATTTGAAAATATTTAATTTACCAGTTCGCCTTAGTCTCTTCATTTTGATGGTTTCTGTTTGTATTGTAATGGTCTTGAATGGGCCAAAATGTGAAAGAACATTTCACTTTTGAATAGGTGTTGCCCAGAATAAAGTTACATTTCATCAGCAAGCGTACTTCTGTTATGAAGAACCTGCATAGTTTACTTCTATTATGACAAACCTAAATAGTTTATTTATACTCAACACTTATTTGTATCTTGCATTGTCAATTTCCCTGGTCAGACATCACTCATATGCTCATAAAAGACACTGCTGTATATGTGTGATGAACGGCCCTAATTACAATTCCTAGGGAGTTCTCCATGGGGATATTTCACAGAGTTTGTTGGCAATGCCTGGGATACAGAGATGGCTCCCTGTTCGGTCTCCCACTCACTCACTCGCTTCTCAGAAACAAGGCTGGAGACTGTGGGAGGGTTATGTACGCCTTACAACAAAACACCTTTTCATAAAGATCTGTGTTTGGTACACTGTGCAGAACAGAACCCCCCTGAATATCTGACCGGCAATGAAAGGATTTCACTGTGTGCCCATGCCTGGGAACTCCCTTCAAAGAAAACCTTTCAAGTGCGTAAAACGTGAACCTTTCTCACACTTCACATGGTAATACAGTATTATCCACAACTTAAGAAAAAATGATGACTTATCCTAACTAATGTTTTCTTCTTGATTCTTAGATTCACTTTGCGTCATGTTCTGTTTCAATCATCACATCCTGATGACTTTTTAAAAAAAGCACAAAAATACAGCTTTTACAATCTATAATCTCTGCATACTAACCTTCCCCCCTGAAACACTACCACAGTGGACAAGAGAAACACCACATTAGTTCTATGTGGTATTTCATACATTCACTTAAACAAAATGTTGTAGGGGGACATGTTAAAGGTTACACATCTGTTGTACCAGATGTACTTGGAGGGTGACTCTGAGATTTATTGAGGTCACTGGAGTTTTAAAAAGTAACCCGGACATGACAACACTTTATGGAGTCTGCATTCCTTTAAGCAGCCCCTGGTGAACTGGAAGTGTAGCACTGAAGTATCTATACACTTTCTTCACGGTGAGCTTCAAGTAAAATACCATTACAAATCGACTTCACATTTCCCATGCGTGCTTGTCTAACAGGGCAGAAGCTGGCCGTGAACCAGGGACATGCACAACACAAGAGAGAGTCTTAACCACAATGCAAAAGAGCCAGGCTAGAGGTTTTAACCTTCTCTAATCTCACCAATAGGGGACAGAATCCATAACGGCAGGTTATAAAGAGGAGGAAGCTTGTGTCCCTTCAGTTGAAACTTTTGGGGATATGCTTTTGGGGGATGAAGGCTAAAGGAAGACCGTGAAAGAGACACCAAGGAATGCTTATCTTGTATAAAACAGAACATCACTGTGGAACACCACACCTTTAAATGGAACAAACAAAAATGATACTGGCTTCAACCCTGTCCAACTGCGCTGGAAAAAAATGTTTCCCTTCAAAAAAAGAAATATGTTTGTAATTATGAGACTGGCTCTCACACCCCAAATCCCCTAATAAACCTGGTTTGGGATTCTCCGAGTGCTAACACTGCCCTCAACATTTCAGTTTTCGTTTCATTATTCTTCCAGATTCACATCACCATGCTTTCCATACAGGAAAATGATGTCGGACCTCCCTTTTAAACTGCATCAGTGGCTAGTTATAAAACAATAAAAATAAAAGCTTTGAATGACTAGGTAACTTCAACCTTAATTTTTTTCATTAAATACATTTTAAAAAGTACTGTGCATGATTTATATAATAATTGATATAATTGGCTTGTACCGGTTTCTGAAAATGCATGAAAGCACCTGTATTGCATGCTAGCGTTAGCGTGTTTCATAACTTGACCACGCTCCCCCTCTCTATGTCCAGGAGGTCTGAGTTCTGATGTATTTTTGTTAGGGTGACTATTTCAAAGTTTCAATGTTTGTTTTTTAGTTCATTTTATTTTATGAGGGCGGAAGGCTGTGGCCCGTGGATCATTTCTCTTGCAGATGTGGATTGTTAAACTCGGCTCTGCGTTTGATGGAATCAAGGAATTTAATCCCTGTTGTTAATGCCGAGTCAGCCATAGGCATCTCTCAAGCAGAGACTGTACAATGACTGCAATGATGTTGGATTGCAAAGTGGACCACTCAGAGCTTCAAATGTCAATTTAATTACGTTTCTCCTGCTATTTGCACTCATTCAGAGTGGTGCTGGGTCCAGAATTAACAGTTTTCCCTAAATCTGTCTTTTCTTATCCTTGGGGCTGTTTTTTTTTATTATGTTTTTTTAGTTTGTCTGGAAAGTCCATTCAAAGCATGTGACCTTTCAACTCCGTCAGCACGACTATTCTGTCTCCTTTCTGTCATATAGATGGGGCTAGCAAGAGTTGAAAAGTCACATTGTTGCATGATTTGAATGGAAGGAAGGCTGTTCAGTGCCTGCACTTAGGATTCTCCAGACGAGCTCAAAGCCAGGCAAAGGCATCTTTAGAGAAGAATGATAATACTGCCAATAAGAGAACAACAGAATCCAGAACCTGCAGGACAACATATATCAAGCAGTGGTGGTACTGACCAGGGTATCGACTCCATTCAGCGTATGGTTGGCATGGTAGAGGGAGTAGGTCAACTGGTACACGCCATCGTTCATTTCACTGTTTCCATAGAAACCAACGCCAACAGCAACGCTGCAAAGGAAGAAAGAGAAAGGAAGGCAAATTTACAAGCAGACCTGAAACAACACTTACTCGAGGTGGGGATTCACAGGAAGGGACACAGCACTTTGGTCATCCCTCTGTCCAAGAGTAAAGGTATTTAAGTTTATATCACTTCCATCCTATTACATTCAAAATAAGTCCAGTGATTCAAAACAGATAGAAAAACCGTCTCTCTTGTCCTGGTCACTCAGGACTTGATGAAAAACCAGAGCTTCCTGTGGACACCCTGGTCATCCTCTTCTGTCTCAGATTTGGATCCATGCGAATTGCTGACCCCTGATTCTGGGAGCTAAGCCAGTGTGAAACGCTACACACAATCTCACTAGCCAGTACTCTCGTTCTGCTAATATTCAGTGTATTGTTCATACACCTCGACAGTTCATGAGATCGGAATCCCTATTCCTTGACTTTACCTGGAATTTCTGTCTGCTTTATCTATATGATGTTTACAATCATTCAGAGAGATTTAAGGTGCATGCATTTTCAGAACAGATGTTTGCTAGAGACTATAAATTGACTGGTTTTGGTAAGGATTTTCATTCATTGACTGTAACTGTTTAAAACAAACACTAATACTGCTACGACTGCTACTAATAAATTCATTGTATTTATTAAATGCAGCAGCCTTATTGACAGAAAAACATGAAGTGAAATGCAGGATTCTTTTCCATCTCACTTGAAATAAACAGCGCAGTCTTTTCCCCTGGGCTCTCCCTTCCCAGCACTGTCGATAATTAGCGATATTATACATTATCAGAAGCCCTGTGAAAACCCTGGTAAAATATCATCAACAAACAGCCCAGCAGCTACTTACTAAAATACTAACGCTGACCGCAGACTCTTGGTGGTCTCCATTGATGACATAGAAAACTAAAGAAAATAACCCCCCCCCCCCCAATTTCTCCTGGACCCTTCATATGGGCTCTGATCTGCAGCTCTTTGTCTCCCTCTTTCTCCTCTGGCCAACGCTCCTACTCAAAGCAAGCCGGGTTTATAAGCAGTTTTCTGAGTTTGCTGCTATCGCAGACCAAGAGCTGCATGACCTAACATGCCACTGTGGGGATTGGGTTCCGATTAGGCCAGGCAGAAACAATTATGGGAAAACTAGACTTGAGTGTTCATCATTGGTATGGATGAACGTACTGCCTTGGCAACTGAAACTCCCTCTCTCCGGTCCCCACCCCCACCCCAATTCATCCGTGAAAGTGCAGAGGTAAGTAAATGGAGAGGCGGTGGGGTGGTTCTGTTATGAGGAATACTGAAGCAGCCTTGACTCGCAGAGTAACAAAGTGACCCCCACTCCTCTCGCTCTGTCTCTTAAGCTTATTAAAGTCAGACTAGATGTGGATCAATAGCTTTTAGCAGCATTAAACAGCTTCACTTCAACTATAGTACACACAGCCTCGCCAGTTGGAAAAGACCAGAAGTGGTTTAATATTTTCTTCAGGTCCTTGTTTTTCTTCCCCCATTTGTATTATGACATACTAGGATGCAGTAGACAGGCTTTTTAAATGAAAGGCTTATCTAATGTTAATGCAAGCTTGTGGCAGTGCAGCACTCTGTGTCCTCCAGTGACTAATGCTATACAGCGAGCCATAAAGCGCAGCTGTATTTGAAGATAGAATTTGCCTTTAAGATTGTGCCGGGGCTTGAAATACGACCACCTGCATGTCGATTCAAGCCATTCCAGACTCACCTACGAGCTGAAGAGAGGTACAGCCTGTAATAAAACCTGCTATGGCTCAAACTGCTAGGCAATGGGAGTTTAACTAGATGCCATCCTTGTAGTGCTTGCCCTTGCGTGGGATAAACTCAGCAAGTTGCGTCCATTGGCTGGTTCCGTTCCCGGCAGGGTTTGCATTTACACTGGGTAATTATGCAACTATATAGGACAAGCACTGGCATCAGCACGCATGACTCTGCGAGATTAGGTAGCCTAGCCTGGGGAAGGTAGAATGGCTGGATGGTTCAGGCTGACAGATGCGCCCTCCTTTTGGTATGATTACACAGGACTCCCCCCTCCCCTCTCCACACACACACTGGGGTCAAGCAGGAAGAGCAGACGTCAGCAGGATAGGTCGGTTTATGCAGCTGACTCTCTCATCACTGCCTATTCACTGTGAAAGCTCCAAGATGACCCAATTCCTGATGACTTCATTAACCCTTCATTGACCTTACTTCTTATTAACGTTACATTTAAAACTTGTCTTGTCTTTTTCTCATTCTGTTTAAATTAAAACCCCACAATGAAGACATGCTAATGCAAAGGGAAACCAAGTGTGTACACGCACACACACACACACACACACACACCATCATGGTTGACTGGCTGCCGCAGAGCTTAACAAGAACTCCAGCTCTTCAAAGTTGTCAGTTTTAATCGAGCAGGCTGCAACGTTCTCGTCCTCAATGTCACTTCATTCCTGACCAAGTTCTTCTTAACTTCCTAACTTAACTTCTTAAAACATTGATAGCCCTGCAGATTCCGTGGAGGAGGGGTCAGTGACTGAAACACACAGGATTACACAGTGCTATATGGAGTGCTGTCTGTGAGCTCTGCAGTTGAAGAGTCCCATGCGTCCAATTCCGGGTGGTCTGTTCCATTGATGATCATACAGCAGCTCCCACTCTAAAGTCATGATCCCCAATCCTGCAGCTGGGTCACAGGTCAATAAACTGCCCAGCTGAGCTTCCGGAAACACCGGGGGGCAATGGGCTCTTCCTCATTGTATTAAGGGTCAAGTCCTATGAAATGTCACATCTTGTTTAACAGGTTGTCACAGCAAAGATATAATTAACAGACATGCCGTTAACTACTGTACTGTACTAAAAAAAGGGGCGGAGGGAGGGTGGGTGTGAACCGACTACCCTGCAAGCAGGCATCTTAACCACTATGCAAAATACACAAAGCAAAAAGGACAGTACATTAATCTACAGCACTTTCCATGGATTTATTGAATACAATTGTTCTAAAGTGTGTATATATCATCACTAATCTCTACTAACACACATTATGCTCCGAATATACGAACTCTTAATAAAACGTGAGAACAAAATGAACTAAACTCTTACCTGAAGCCCCAGGCAACATTATATTAAAGCAGAGAGCATTTAGCCATTTATGACTCAGATAATGAACCCGGTAGAGCAGTCGAGAGGGGTTGCTGCTGACTATAGAGTTGTCATGGTGTTACAATGCACAGATTATCCACAGTTTAAAGCGATGGCAGTTTGATAGCAACGCGGACTGGTAAATGGAAGTGGTGCTCGCTGCTGAAGGATGAAGCTTTGAGCAGGATAGGAGCCCTTCCTTCTCCCTCCTCCCCACCCTCTCCCTTCTTCACAAAGTGCCAATAAAAATGATGGATGCTCTAGAACTTCCAACTATGACAGCGTTTCTGACAGCCCATTTGCAGTCAGGGTATTCATGTGTGTATGTTTAGTGCGGTCCCTGGAGCCCTCCGTGTGTATTGGTAATGCAATCATTAACTTCTTGGGCTGTTAAGGCTTCCCAATACTTCCAACAAGCTGAAAGATAATGACTGTACACCAGACCGCCTGCGTGACTAGATTCTATTCGGCAGGCGTGTTGGGTTAGATAGGCGTCAATTAGGGTGCCTGGCAAGCATCAGACCTGTCAGCTGCCCTGGGTTGTAATATCAAGGGAAATGAGCTTAATTATTTTATTGTTATAAATGAACTGATCCCGGCGTTGTACTGTAGGTGGGAGAGAAGCACATCACACACATGCAGAGCCTGTACAGGGCACACACTTTACATTCTGACACATACAGTCTGCATGCGGAACGGTTATCTGCTCAGATCTCATTCAGCTTAAGGCCTGGTCAGTCCATCTTGATTTGCGATCTAGTGACTTTTTTGATTGTCTTTAGATTGTGGTCAGAAGTGACACAGTGTCATAACTTGGTGTGCTGCAGTGAACATGGTGGCTCTGGAGACTGTGGAAGATACACCAATGCCCCCGAATTGAGACAGAGCACTGCGATTCAAGAGGTCAGACCAAGGTCCTGTCCGTTTGTGGACTTTATTAGACATTATAAGAAAGACAGCATATTAGCCCTGAAGTCCTGAATACATTCTAATACCACAAAATATGAACTCAATAAGTAAATTAAGAATTACGTTTAGAGCTGGCTAAATGCAGTCTTTATAGCCCAGAGGGTCAGGGACCAAATGATATGTGCTAGAATTATTAGTGTAATCCACTTTTACTGGAGTTCAAACACATTTGCAATGTACAGTACACTGGAGAAAACTGCCTCTTGTTTAAGAATTTCTTGAGATCACAACTGGGAAATGGTGCAGAAGCTAGATGAAGCAAACTGGGACATTATAACAAGAAACTAAAGATAATGCATTCAGTGCACACTTGTAATGACCAATCAGAGCTCTCTCTGCTCCTCCAGTGTCATTGGTTGGCTCTGACAAGGAGAACCTGTTTTCTCATTGGCTCAGAGACCTGCCTATGGAAACTGAAAATACATGTTTGTTTCAACATGCGTTTGTCAAAGCTGCACAAGTGAGACCCATGTAGTTCATGAAAGTGCAAAACAGCCAGCACTTGTTAGCTAGAAACTCTTCAGAAGCTAGCCAAGGTCTCACTACTCCTTGGGGATGAATGTGTGCTTTTAAATTGTGTCATTAACAGCCTGAACAATCTATTTTCATCTCAAAGGCCTTGCAATCTTGGTTGAAGAGAAGCTTACATCACACAGCCAGCATTGTATGCACTCTGGCATCAACAACACATACCTGCATTTCAAGGATTCAAAATAATTGGGCCACCTTGTGTTTCTGGTGTGGAAAATCCTCTGCAGCTGAACTGAAGGAGACTGCAATGTGATTAACCCTATTAGAGCTCCCGTAGATTCCCCACAGATGCAGTCAAATATGGCTTATTAACATGCACTGTAACCAGCTGGAACTGAGGAACTGAAAGTTACACAACATGAGTTGCATAACTTTGCTCTGCTCCAGACCGTCAAGGGTAAATAATTCCCAGTTAACACAAATCACGCTGATGCACTTAATACTACAATAAGCCCTGTCCCAAACCGGAATGGTAATAGGGATCTAACTTAATAAAACATGCCAATGGACAGAGATGACTGTCACAAGATTGGGAAAATTCACTGAAGGTTCAATTAAGCACTTTGGGGATATGATGAATTCTCTTGCATTACGTTCTAATGCAACTGGTGCCCTTCAGTTCCAATGTGCAGCTTGCTCTGCTGAGCATGTGCTCCTGTTAGTAACCCTTCGGGGCTCCAGTGTCATTCACACACACATATGCAAGTGAGAACGGAGGGCTTTTTGGTAGCGAACTCGCACTTCATTGTGCTGGCTTACCTCTGTAGCATCAGTAGCTATGTGACTATGTGTTGGTTGTGTACCAATACCAAGCACAGATAAAGATTTCACTGGAGATCTCCAATGGTCTTGGGGATTGCTAAAAAGCATTATAAAAGTAAACCATAGTAAAAGCAAAAGTATAATAAAGCACAGTGTAGCTTTGTAAACCCCAGGGAGGTATGGTAAAACAAAACATGGTAAACTGATAAAGGTAGGGTCAGGACATTATTAGCAAATTAGTTTAGAGACGATTGAATTCCACTACAGCAGCCAAACCCTGTAGCCTTGGTTAAATCATTTATGAGGGAATACCTCCCCAATGGAAGAGTAATGCAAACAAAATCAGGCTTTATGCATCAGAAGATTATTCCACCGTAAAGAATTTCACCTCGGCATCCACCTTTAAAAAGTGAACTCAATGTAACAAACACAAAGTCAAGCAGACTTTGGCAACAAGCATCAGACCTTAAAATGAAGCATTTCAAGGCAGTTGTGTTCATCATAAACTTCATACAGAAGACAGGCTGCAACTTAACTGAGGCTAACAATTTGGCCTCAATTCAACCAATACTTCCTTACCAACGCCGTTTGATTTCCACTCTCTCAGGGGGAGCGTATGTTTGAAATCAAACATGGAGTTGTTTGTAGGTTTCTGATGGCACGATGGCTGGATCATGCTGGTTGAAAAGAGAGGCTGCTGTTTATTTATGATCTCATGATGTAGCCGTTCATCACTAGCATGTCAGGGACGCATTTGGAGAAGGGGCCAAGTATTCACTGAGTGTTCTACAATGCATTAAGGTACTATCGAATCAATCAAAATAAGATCCTAATAAAACACTTTGGTAAAAAGCGGTTAAGGATTTCTAGTTTCGGTTACCATGGCAAGCTTTTAAACCTTCACAGCCTTAACCTAACCTTAACTACTCCCTGCCGTGTTTTACAACAGCCCCAGTTATCAGACTCTCCATAGTGTACGAGCTCACCTTCAGTTACTGCAATCACCTATATCTGGTATAGGCACTACTGTGATGGGGAGTGTTGAGTTCACCCTACTGTATGGTATCGCAATGGGTTGCCTCCAGTATGTGTATACCAGCAAGCCTGTTTCCAGTGCGGTACCATCGCACTGGCTTGCTCACTCACTCACTCACTCACCAGCAGATGAGCCCTGCAATGACCGCTGTCCAGGTGACGCAGCAGGATTTGGGTCTCTTGGTCTCCTCCTCGTCCTCCTCCTCATCACTTCGGCAGCAGCACAGGCAGCCCAGGTAGATAGCCAGGAAGAGCAGGTTGAGGCCCAGGCCAGCGGCTACCACACACACCAGGAAGATCAGAGACTGAAGGGCAGACAGAGAGAGAGATCATGATGTCACTGCAGGCCTTGTGTATTTATTAATAAAATGCATGTGTAACGGGCAGTGATGTGCGACACACCGCTGTTACAGATTCTGCCCAGTCCTCGGTTCGTGCCCAGCTTGCGCTCTGTTACACAGGTGTGTATGCATGTATGAAAGTGTGTATGTTTACTATTACTAGAAGTACTACTACCCTCTGGGTTTGTTCTGTGCCAGTACCAAAGTTCTACATTATCATTTAGTCAATGTAGAGTGCTGAAACCATGGGGATTGCAAACTGCCTGTCAGAGACGTTACCTGTTGCTGTTAACACAATCAGCGAAAAGTAAAATGCTTTCTAAATTCCACGTCAGCAACTCAGGCAGTAAAGGGTTTATTGAAATGGGTTCCGGCTTTCTGTCAGAACAAAACAGATAACAAAAAAAAGCAATGAATCAACAGATCAGATATGTGATGCGGTGATTAATCACTGAGCTGGTTCCCATGGCGGTGCATAGGTTATGATTGCTTGAATAGGAGCCCCAGCCCCCACTCCAGTTGCCGTGGAAACCTCTGGGTTCCTGGGTGCCTGAATAGAGGAATTATCAGAGGAGATTTAAAGTGAGCTGCATGTGACAGCACGATGGACGACAGCGGTCTTGTGACTCCGCAGCAACAGGAACGAGCCCTGAGGGGAGGGAGAGGAGTCAAATAAAGAAACAACAAAAGAACAGAAGTGAATGCAAGAGGTGACAGACAAGCAAGGGGTTGTGAGAGAGAGGGGGGGGGGGGGAGAGAGAGAGGGGGGTGAGAGAAAGAAAGAGGGGGAGTGAGAGAGAGAGGGGGGAGTGAGGAGAGAGAGGGGAGTGTGATAGAAAGAGTGAGTGAGAGAGAGAAAGCGGGGGAGTGTGAGAGAAAGGGGGGAGTGAGAGAGAGAGGGGGGAGTGAGAGTGAAAGAGAGAGGGGGAGTGTGTGTGAGAGAGAGAGAGGGGGGAGTGTGAGAGAGAGAAAGAGAGAGAGGGGGGAGTGTGTGAGAGAGACAGAGAGAGAGGGGGAGTGTGTGAGAGAGGGGGGGTGTGAGAGAGTGAAAGAGAGAGGGGGGAGTGTATGAGAGAGACAGAGAGAGGGGGGAGTGTGTGAGAGAAAGAGGGGTGTGAGAGAGAGTGAAAGAGAGAGGGGGAGTGTGTGAGAGAGACAGAGAGAGAGGGGGAGTGTGTGAGAGAGGGGGGGTGTGAGAGAGTGAAAGAGAGAGGGGGGAGTGTATGAGAGAAAGGGGGTGTGAAAGAGACAGAGAGAGGGGGGAGTGTGTGAGAGAGAGTGAAAGAGAGAGGGGGGAGTGTGTGAGAGAGAGGGGAGTGAGAGAGAAAGGCAAGTAAGATTCAAGCAAGAAAGAAAGCAAAAGAGCTAAAGAAAAAGAAAAAAGAAGGCTGTTTAACAATGCTGTCACTTTTTTTCCCCAAGCATGCATTTTGTTGTCACTTGGCTAATTTCCAACAAGCTGCTCAAGATAAATTGTTAATTGCCAATTAAATATTTCATCCAATTGCTGTCAGTGGCACCATTTTCTATGTTCACTCCTGCCATTTTCAAAAGAGAAGTATCCCTTTTTGTTATAATATAGTAACCTTCTGTGCCAAAAACACATTTGAGTTTCAGTGCTGGGGGGGGGGGGGGGGGGGGGGGGGGGGGGGGAGGAGGAGAAACAGAAAAACACTGCAAACAAAAAGAACATCAGGGAGGGTGAATGGGAGAATAGAAAAGAGGGAGGAGAGAAAGAGAGACAGAGGGGAGGTGCAAAGAGAGAAAGTGATCCAGAAAGAAGAGAAATCAGGTGTAAGAGAGAGCGAGAGCGTGAGAGAGTGCCTGAGGGTAGAGGTGGAAGCAAACCCTATAATGAAAAACTAAAGCCAAGAGTGAGATATAAAGGGAATGAAAGAGGCAAGGGGAGAGAGAAAAGGAGACCTATTGTTTTACTGAACTAATCTGGCAATACTGGTTTCATGGTCATGCCAATATTAATTGCATTGGAGAGATGTAAAGAAAAAAGGGGGAGGGGAGGAAGCAACAGAGGAGAAATGGAGAGGAAGGGGAGGAGAAGCAGGATCAAGTGCACAGGGGACAGGTTTTGGAAGAGAACACAAAGGGGAGACCACAAGGGACAGAGAGAGCAGTGAGAGTCAAAACTAGGGGGAAGGGACGTGACCTGGTTTGGGACGTTGTCTTGTTACAGCACAAACCCCCAGGGGAATGAGTTACAACAAATGTTGAGACATCGATGTCAATGGATGTCTACTTTAGTGTAAACTTTGGCAGACCTTGATACCACCACCAAAAAACCACTCAACCTTGATATATCATAGAGTTATTTCCATCATATTTATTGTACTGTAGTAAATGATGTTAATATGAGGGATAATAAACCTAGTTAAAAGACAACACCGTTGCATAGATCACTACATTCAAATCTCCACCACCCTCCACTAAACCAGTGATCAATACAGGCTTTTTGCCTTTTTGAAGATTTTAAACCTGATTTATGTATTCTAGCATGTCAGTAACATTACACATCTGGGACCAACAAAATATTAAATCACAGGAAACCAGGTGCTAGTACTGTATACAAAAAAAGTGTGTCTTTATCAACAGGACTAGCAGCTCTACCTCTTGTCAAAGCCTCACACCACCCCAGATGCATGGATTAATGCATTCCTCTCAAAGCTTCCTCCTAATGATGAATCTTCCACAGCTGATCAGGGGTGCGCCTGGATGGACCGTTCTACATTTACAAACAGCCGCGACACCATTAATATTTTAACATGAAGGCACATTAGAAATTCCTGCCAAAGAAATGAGGAGGGAGACAGCGGGATTTAGTGTCCTTTGGTCCACGACTACGATATGTTATTGTTCTCAGAATAGTTGTCGCCTCGGGAATAGTTTCGTAGTGTCTCGTCTTCTACGCATCCTACGAGGAGTGTCGAAGGCGTCAGGATGACAAACTTAGCAAGATTAAAGAGTGGCGGCTGTGGGTCTATATGTATTCTGAGACATCCTCAATCATACTAGTCCCCCCTATCTCTAGACTCTTTGTGTCGATGACATCCAGTGGGTCAGACTATGACTGATTTGCAGAAGAAACGAGTTTTTTACTGGTTGTCTGACCCACCATCCTTTACACCCTAAATGCCTTTAATATATATATATATATATATATATATATATATATATATATATATATATATATATATATCTAGAGGGTATATATATAATATATATATATTCATGTATCCAAGTACCCAGGGAGTTTTTCGTTCCAGTTGAGCTTCAAAAAAAGCCCTTTGGTTTTAATGCAGTATCCATTCTGATAGCAAACCTCATTATAAATGAACAACTCTGCCACTTCTCTTTATGTAGCTCCATTAACAGCCACTGCCTTACAAATGACCTTTTAAACACGTACAGTTGTTGAAAACATTCTGGGCTTAACCTACATCCCGTTATTTGGAAATTAGCAGTTTTTGAAAATTCAGTTTGAAACAGATCTAGCAGAAATGCAATACATTTGTGGGTTGCAAAAAGTGTTTTTATTTATTTATTTATTTATATATATATTTTTATTTAGGCCTCGATGTAAAGATCTACCATCGAAAAACCTCCTTTAATTTAATTTAATGCAGAAATGAATATTTTTCATTGTGGAATCATTTATTCAAAGTTTTAAAGCAGATGAAGGGCTTCATCTAACAAAAACAATTCTTCAAAAGGCAGCTGTTTTATTTAGCAGGCTGGCTGCAAACAGCTGTTATGTATGGTCTTATAAAAGTTTACCATAATGAAGCATTGCAAAGTGTAATAAAGCATAGTGAAAGCATGGCAAAGCACTGTAATGAAGTACAGTAAATCACATTAATAACCCTAGGTAAACTATATTAAATGCACAGTATAACCATTTGGAAAACATGATAAAACTGCAAAAATACTGCGCACAAATACAGTGGTAAACCTTTACAAAGTGGAAGGTTCAGGGCGTAACCTCTATGTGGCGTGCAGAGATCTGAATGGTTATTGAGGTGCACGCAGGTTACTGTACCAAGGATTACAGAGCTGCCTGCAGGCTGGTGGCATCACTTAGAGTCCCATTCCCCTTGACCTGATTGTGCAGCTGGCAGAGGCTTGAGGGAATCTTTTGGAGATGGGGGCTGAAATAGGATTTGAATCACAGATTTTGGCCCATCAGCTCATACTGTACAGATAGTTCTATACTTTATTACCTTCTGATGGTCCATATTCATTAACTTCAGCAATGCAGAACAGCACAGAGGTGTAAGATAGATAAACAGCACTGAACTGTACTATGGTGCATATGCTCATAGCAGATGTGTATAATGATTTATTCCATGTAGTGAGGATGTGACATCAGTGCTAACGGGTAATTCCCTGATTCACCCCTTACTGTCCGTGCCAGTGTCTGCTGCATGTCCAGGAGTTAACATATAAACACGCAGGGCGCGATTTATAAAATAGATGCCAATTCTCATCTCAAAACCCACTGAACATTAAAAAAGAACTCCAAATCCTAAAGCATAGGCCAGCCTCAAATGGAACCTGAGAATCAACAAATTAAGTTTATTTATTTATTTATTTTTTACTAAGAATAGCCTACAGACTAAATGTGATTCTTGAGTGAAGAACTAATGTGACTGTACTCGTAACACAGAACATAAATACATTTAAACTCCCATTCTCTCCCTTTAACACACACACACACACACACACACACACACACACAGCAACTCAGAATTTCTTATAACAGCCCACAGTTCATAGTTTTACAGGAAAGCTTTTTAAAAACAAAGGAGGGTTAGCGAGCAAGAAAGAGAGATCAAGACAGAGGAGCAGCAAAAAAAGGAACTGAAAGTGCTAAGGAGAAAGAAAGGGGGAAAAGAGTGTTTAGAAGCAGTGCAGCAGAAATCAATTTCCAGCCAGCCCCTGCATGCTGGGTCAGTCCGGCAGAAAGGTCTTGTACTATTTTTTTGTTGTCAGCTTTTCCCCTCTATCCAGATTCAGATCCTTTTAAGCACTTGCTTAGTAAATTACATTTATAGCACTATAAAATACTACTGTGTTGTGTACGGTAATCTGGTAGGGTTTGACTAAAAACATTTTCTTTTCACTGCCAATTTAAATTTAAAGAAATTCAAACATGAAAAATCTTTTTGTCCCAGCACCATGATCAGACCCAGTTAAATCCTTCAAGCTGGCTTCACTTGTTTGTACGAGATGAAACTGAAAATCTACAGTACCAGTCAAAAGTTTGAGTACACCGGCTTGAAACCAGGTTTTTCATGATTATCTATGCTTTTAACTGTATAAACTTGTCTATAAACACTTAATATTTCATTATATGATATGCGTACTTATATAAGCTGATAATCATAAGTGAATTGCATTCAAAAATTTAATTTTGAAATTAAAATGTATATCTTGTCAATTTCAATGAAATGGTCACCCAAAGCAAGGGGATTTCAGTCTGAAGCTCAAGTCAGTTAAAGTCTGAAATGTGTATAACACGGTGTTAGAACACTGGCCTAAGTATAAAAGTGTCTTTGTTAGATGTTCTCCGAGTTAACTAGCATGTTACCTAATTAACATTTTGTCACCAATTATTGTTAACAGGTGAGGGTCCATGATTACTATAAATATAGGTAGCATAGGCACAAGTTTGTCATTCCTGAATGTAAGGGAGCAGAAAATGGCAAAATACGCTCAGTTAAGCAAAGAAAAAAGACAGTTTTGAATTACTTTAAGAAATGCAGGTCAATCTTTAAGACAAATCGCAAGAACTTTGCAAGTGTCTGTAACTGCTGTGGCCAAGACCATCAAACGATTTGAAGAAACTGGCACTCATGAGGACCGAACAAGGTCAGGAAGGCCAAGAGTGACCTCAGAATCAGAGAACAAGTTCATTCGAGTCACAAGTCTACGAAACTGGCGATTAACTGCCCCTGAAATACAAGCTCAGCTAAATGCCATTAGAAGTACAGATGTTTCAACAGGAACTGTTCAGAGGAGATTGTACACTTGTTCTCAATATCTCTAATATAATTAGTACACTTGTTCTCAATATCTATACAATAAGTCTTTATACAGTCTTTCTGAAATGAATTAACAGGGGTACCTGGTATAACTACTTCTGCGTACCAGGGAACCTTGCTCCAAATAGTGACACTGTGTGTGACTCGAGAATGACACTGAAACAGCATCACATTTTTATACTGGTTGTTTTTACATTGACTGTATTAATTGAAAGTCAATGCAATAAAGATAAGGATTTACAGTCTAATCCTTTTCAATCACAGTCAATTACTGCAGAACAAGGCCTGTGTTTTTAAATGTATTTTTAGTACTTGTTTTTTTTGTCATTCGAGTTTTCATTGCATAAAACAATATCATACCACCATTAAATAACGTACTTTTTCCTGCATCGGATAGATCTTACAGTCATATGAATTCACACATTTAACATACAAACAATTAATGCAAAAAAAAAAAAAAAAAAAAAAAAAAAGGATATGTCTTTTCAAAGACCCCCTGATTTTTAGGCTTTTTCGGCTTACGAACAAAGACGTCTTTCATGTAAAAGCACAGGGCGCTGATTGCATTTCACTTTAATTGCTTCAGTCAAAACCTAATTATTGCATTTCCTGCACTTAACATCCATTGTCCGTTGCTTTAGCCTTGTTAAAACGCTGTGCAATTTTACACCAGAGGAAGCATAACAAAAACTGGTTCCAGTCTGCATGCCAGTATAAAATGCTGAATGTTTCTTTAACCCTTATTTACCATCACCAAGTGTTTTGCAGAAATTCAAAGAGAGAACAATATTTTTCAGCTGTGGGGTGGCATTCTCTCGCTGCCTCTTAATATTTATTCCTTTAACCTTTGGCATTGATGCAGAAAGATTTGTTTTTAAATCTTGTTAGCCACAGAGTTAGCAAATTAGTCAAATGGTGGGCTTTCATCACAGCACAACTAAACTGAAAATGGGAAACGCCAGCATTAATAAAAAGAAAAAATAAGTTATGAATATGAGACACTTCCTGCAAAACGTTAACACTTGCCAAAATGTGAAAGAAAACGTTTGGACTGTTTCATGAATTTTACAGGAAATGACAGAGAGCCTGTTGCTGCTGCAGTAGTGAGAGTGCAGCGGTTTGTAAGGGTGTACTGAAGAAGACTACAGGCTGGGAAAAGGGAAGCATGTACTCTTGCAGCTTAAACTACTTTTGGGGGCATGTAAACAAACTGGAATGTAAACACCAGGCCTCTGATGCGGAAAGCATAAAAGGAGTGAGCAATGCAGTCAAATTCCATCAATTTTTTAAATACTTAGACATATTGTAATTGTGATATTAAATGCTATAGTTTCTTTAAAGTTAAATGGAGGCTTGTCATCTTTTTTCCATTGATATTTCTTTGGGCAGACTTGGAAAAAAAAAGAAAAAAAAGGACTGTGTGTGATGTAGCACAGTTACGTTTCAAATTTCGTACAAATTTGTGAAATATTTACACGAATGAAACCCTGAAATAAAATGGGTAGGAACCATCTAATAAATGATCAACTCTCGGGTGCTTCGTGGTACATTCTGTAGCATGGATTTCATAGCATCTGTGCAATACTTGAGAGTACTGAAGGTATTCCAGCGTATTCAGTATACCGGCGTACACAGTATGCAACTCCCCATCCACTGCAGCACGCCTACACCTGTGTGAGGTGTTTGGCCAGTACACTAAAGTCTTTACAGTATACTAACCCTGCACTGTATCTCTATTACTAAGAGAATGCATCTTATAAAACCTGGAGATGGAAGACTTACTTACAGTATATGCATTGGATTTAATGACGCTGTTTGATTGAATACTGCTATTGTAATACGTCTACTGCTGCTAGAAACGATACAATTTAATTTAACTCCACGAACCCTGAATCAATCGTTAGTAGTTAATGCTATGTGGAAGTTAGGGTTATTTGTATTTAACTTACTGGAAGCGTCTGACTTCCTCATCTCCCATCGCCACGTCGTTTCTCATCCAGAGATCGCGCAAACTCACCCCCAGTATCACTACCCCGGCCCTGCCTACACATACCAACAACTGTCCGATCATCGACCCCTCGAACTCATGCAACACACAAGACAGCACTCGCTAAGTTTCACAGTCGTACACTCGGAACTTCAGGCACAAAGCAATACATCTTGTAAGGCTATGATAGCTGTTTTTTCAGCAGATATGAAAAAAAAAATAGACTGTAGATACATGTACAGTGTAAATATTGCAATGAAAATGAGGGAATAGCCAGCAAAGAATACTTGCAGGGATCAGCATTCCCCCCCTCCCCAGAAAATGCACAATGCACCCCCCATTACTCCTGCTCTTTTCCGCACTAACCTGCTGATAATTATCCTCCTGCGGGTTAAAGCTGCCGTCCACGGGCTTAAATCGGAGGTTGACGTGAGGAAAATTGTGCAGCCAGTAAGTCCACCACGGTGCAATGTAATCTACCCTTGCCGTAGACATGACTGCAAGCAGCCGGGCGCTATACAGAACACGGCTAGTTTGTGGTTGAGTGTTTGAACTCCCTGTTGGTCTTATCTGTTCACCCCCAAAAAATGCATTGGACGTGGTGTAGCCGGTAAAGCAAGCGATCCTGGCAAAATGCTCACAGAAATATTGCAAAGGAATCCACAAGGTGTTCTTAAGATAAATAAAAAATACCCCCCACTATTATGTTTATTGTTTCGATCCTTTCTGCTCACAAAATACCTCATCGGACCGGGTAACTTACTCTCACACCAGACACTGTGTGCGCAGCCCCGCGGGGAACGCGCTTGATTCGGTGCCACGGGGACGCGCAGGCCGATATGATCTGACACACGCGCGATCAAAAGGCAACATTATATACATATATTAATGCGATTCAAATGAACGTACACACATTTTAAAATAACTATTGTTATTAATGTGAATTTACCTGTTTAATAGTTGAAACCATGTGTTTATTGTGCGAGTAGCGGGGATTCAAAATAATCTTAAGAAGAATACAAAATGGCTTTCGACAACTAGCAAAGTACGGTGAGCCAAATATGTTTTGACAAATTGCTGAAGACTGACATCTTATGGCAGACAGACACAAGTACATGGAAAGACAAAAGATTCTTCTGCACTTGCAGGCAAGTTCGCCAATTGAAGGCGTCTAGGTTTTAATTATAATAAGACATACAGAATAACATTTTTAAATGCACAAAAAAACGCATTTTATAAAAGGACCAAAGTTTTCTTGCACTGGTGCGGAGCAAGGTTGGCAATTGTATGCCTACATTTATACTGTGACATGGCAGACAGCAAATACCAGCAAGATTGGTCAAGTAGACAAACATTTCAGCTCCTACCTTCAGTATATTATATACTTTTATAACAGCCAGGTTACAGAAATGTACTTTCATTAAAGTACAATATAACTATCATCCACAGCTTGAAATGCTCAATCACAACTGAAAGATGAAACTTAACTGCATTAAATCACTTAAACAATCCTTTCAGTTAGTGCCACCTGTGTACTGGTTTCAGTTTCAACCAGATGGAAATATTGCACCTCTTTCCTATGACTATTACTGTATTCTTAATTGTCTTTTGTAGAAATACTAAAAGAAACTTAATTAATGGAAAGCATTTCAAGTAAGGCTCAGTACCTTGCATGGCAATACAAGGAGGAATATGCTCCAAATGCTTTGCAATGGAATTGCATAAGTGTACTATGTCTGCAAAATACATGAAGTGGGTATAGACTATTTTGGACCTTGTGGTTAGTGTAGCATTTTTTATATTTAATTATACCAATCCCCCCCTCTTTGTGATCATGTAATGGTTCACAGCACTCCATGAAGCCAAGATTCACATGACTACTGACACCGTGCACATGGGTATTTCAGGTCTGTTCAGCCCTGATTGGATGCCTATCCTGTGCATATTGAATAAATAAAGAAGCTTCCAGGTCCACATCTACAGCCATTCACATTACTGCTTTTGTCAGAATAAAGACAAGCAAACACAATACAAACAAGATTTAATCTACAAGTTTTGGCGGTGCAATGTGTGCGCGTGTTTTATTTATTAATTTTTTTAACCTGTGTAAAAAGGACACCTTGGCCAACATGTAAAGTGTTTTCTCACTGTATGAAAATAAATGCAGAAGTTTATTCATTTTGCAACCAGTCCCTTTCCAGATAACATTACAGCTTGGGGAAAATAACCCAGGAAAGAAGTTAACAAAACATACATTAGTGTAACATCAGGATCTTGTAAAACTCAAAATTGAGATACCTGAATCAAAACACACAGATAAGTTCAAAAAATAGAAAAAAAAAAAGCTCAGAATGACTTGTGTTTTTGCAACTTTTATTACAATCCAAATGCTGTACACGCCAATCATCTCACTTCAGTTCCTTCACAGCCAGACCTAGAAAGACAGAGACACATTTTAGGTTCAGTTCTTCATTGGTATTCACCATTATCAAAAGCACTCAAAGCCCAGCCAAACCCAATCACACTATATACCTGAGAGCCCTAGATTCAGCAGGCTGTGCTGCCATAAATGTAACATGTTTTAACACCAGTCCCCTTGGCCCAAACAAGACTGGCACAAAGCAACCATTTATCTGACATTCACAAATTGTTTCATTGGCAGGCCACTCAACCATTACAACAGCATGCATAAAATATATGTTCTGGTTTATGGTTATTACAGTTTACTCACTCACTGAATTTATCAATTAACACATGGATCAAATCAATTATATGACCATCTACATTTTCCCTGAAACCACCATTACTGTTCCGGATCATGTTCATAAATGAATTTGTACACAACAGCACCAGCCTGTGCACTATGTAGCTCAAGCCACTGTAGCAACATGAAAACCTGCTGGTTCTGGAAAACTGTTTCCCCTTCAGGAGTTTTGCATGAAAAAAGGAAGAAATGGCAAAATGTATGTTATTTCTACTAAAAAAAAACCTGGAAGAGAAACATGATAAATACATTTTTACTAAAATGTATTTAACAGGAGTCATTTGCATTTCACCAACAAATGCACAAAAATAAATCTGTGTTCAAAAACTGTAAAGTTGAGATGCGGATGGGCTAGGAGTTAAGCCTTTGACCCTTAACCAAGACCGGAATGAACCTACATTTTGCTCAGAGGAGACAAACCAAACATCAAAGTGCAGCGAGTGCTTACCCGGGGGCAGGGACTGCTTGAGCTTCTCTGCCTTTTCCTTGTCTGTGATGACCAGGGTGTACAGGTATTTGCTGCACCGCACCTTGAACTTCACATTGTCCTTGTTCTTCTTGATCTTCACAGCTGCAGACAAGACAGACAGAGATCAGTAAAACCTAATTTTGGCTTCTATGATCACCAAGGAGAAAAGCAGTGCTGTATCAGAAAAGTGTAAATGCATACACCAGCCCTTACACTGGAAGATAACCTTGCTAGTAGTTCTGAAATCATGTTTGCATTCAGACCATTGCAGAGGTGTAAATCTCATTAACCCCTAGTCTGTCCCTTTCAGTCCTACCGACTTTGCACAATGCAAATGTGCTAGTGAGAGCTAACAAAACAAACATATTTGCACATACCAACAATGAACACTGCTAAGCAAATATGACATTAAGTTAACAGCCCAAAAGTTTAACATCCTGCCATTATCAGTTTCTACCACTGACCCAGAAACACACGAGTACAAGGGGAAATGAAGTCCTACACCTAGGACAAACACTGGTTCTTGATTCATCAGGGCAGGGTTTTATCTAACAATGCATTCTGGTACTTTCAGTCCAGTATCTCTAGACACAGGTAAAAGGTGAAACCGGACCCATGTGGTGATACTACCAAACTGCTCAGCTCACCTGGCAATATGTTATTAACAATGTAACTTACACTTCGCATCCTTCCTCCTGGCTGTAAGCAGGAAATCTTTGATTTCTTCAATCTTGCGTGGCTGAAAATGAACAGAAAAGAGTTTGTTACATTTGTTGTTTATTTTAAGCTACTACAAAATCTAAATATCACTGCAGCATTTAGGCTGCCAAACACACACAACATATACCAACAGCTTAATGGACCGAGCACGCAGTTGCTTAAATATGACCATGCAAATCAGCCAAGTGACAAACTGTACAGTAATTTCTAATGCATTTACAGCAGTCTTAAACCCATTTCTTACCAGTAATTCTATTCACACAACACGAGATTACACCAAGGAAACACTATCCAACAGACCAAGTACTTCAACGCCATACGACCAGGCCTTTCAACTACATGCACAGGTTAACAGCAGTAAATAATTACGATACTAGAGCACAATATCACTACGTGTTACATCACAATAACGAACTATGACCTGCAGTTACTGGCGTTTAAACATTTAGGCAACCCTAAATGGGTAACCCTGTTTAATTAACAGCAGGTCAGTGGGGAGAATGTGTCGAATTTGCAGACCAAAATAAACCCGTTCAGCATACGGGGTAAGTATTACTAACGACAGCCATGTCAATGCTATTTTAAACAGCCTTTTCTTACCATGTTGGGGTGTGTGCGGACTGCAACCTGAAAGACGGAGACACGGAGTTAGAAACTACGTTTATGTCAAACAGCACATTAAGACAAAAATAGCCACCCGAAACGGGACCAGGCCGAGGGATAAGATGCGTAAGGGTTTAGGGTAAGGTCGTGAGTTTATTTGGGTTGGGTTGGAGCCGGTATCGGTCCGGATGGGCTTGGATTATTAAATCCATTTCAAAAGCATTGTAATAACCAGCTACTCACTCAGTCTGCCAGCGAGAGGGGGAAAGGGCGGGACTTCCCGTTCATACCATTTTTATATGTCATGGACGGCAGTGGCAGAGGGACAAACGGAACAAGAGACCACACAGATAGCGATATTCAAGACTTGCAAATAATAATAATAACAAAATATTACTACAACCCTCGCCCAACTCAAACACTCTCACATGCATCTTTGTATTACAGTTTGGATAGAATGCACAGTACAAATGCTTTTATTTTTGCTATATATATATATATATATATATATATATATATATATATATATATATATATATATAGATAGATAGATAGATAGATAGAATAATATTATTAAATCATAATACTACTACTACTACTACTAATAATAATAATAATAATAATACAAAAGTTAAATAGCCTCATTTGAAATAATTAGGCGAGTTCCAGATATTAGAATTACTGACTTCGTATACAATTAATTAATTATTCAGTATACTGATACGCGGTGCTTTCATTTTGTATTACTGGTCTGCTCTTATTAGTAACTATGGAGTTCTGGGTTCCATAATGTGAGGAGGTAGGAGTGAAAACACAAAAACACTTGTTGTGACAGTCAAGCTGGTTTTATTCAGGAGTCCAAGATCACGCATTGTCAATTTGAGACTGTAATACACTTACATAATGTAACACAACGTCTGAAGATATAATAAAACAAAAGCGAGCCTCCAATCTGCGTCATTCTCCTACCAGAACTCTCAATATTTCTGACTGAAACTGTACTCAATATCAAAGGGGCGCTACAAGGTATAAAGGATGTACTTATGAACGTAATTATGCTACTATGAGTTTATACAGTACTTTGGGTTCATTACATAACCTTTTAGTGGTACTAGCTGCAGTTCTGTTTACAGCCCACAGGTGGCAGCATGGGATCAGGAGAGCTGCAATTCTGTAGTTTCTGTAGGTTATAGTGCCCTTTATAAAATTCTACCACTGTAAACATGGCGTTTCCCATTAATGCACCATGTATTTTAGTTGAACAGCATATTTGAAAGGAATCTGTCTAATCCATCATCATGTTATACAAAGTTCAGTATATGGCTATGTGGTTTGCAAAGCAATGCTGCTGCTGCTGATTCATTCTTAGCACACCATTCATCCCTTACTAAGGGCATCTAGTTGAATAGGACAGTATCTAATTGTCTGTGAATGTTCCCTGTGTTTTATTGCATGCATTTATAACTCTGTGCAACAAAGTGCTTCCTACTTTCACTAGTCTCCTCTTCATGCCCTCTCACTCTACCATCTGAAATCTGACTTGGGTTAACTTTATCTAGACCGTTTAGGGTTTTATAAATGTATAAAGAAAGATAGGGAGATATAAGAGAGCAGGTCGCAGCATTTTAAATACTCTTGATCTATAGTGTAGTGCTTGATAATCTGCATTCCTCTAATAATAATAATAATAATAATAATAATAATAATAATAATAATAATAATAATAATATCTTTATTTTTATATAGAGCCTTTCATAGTGGACCACCATCACAAAGCGCTTTACAGAGGTAGGATGTGAACTGTACATTATATGCAAAGTCACTTGCAATAGGACATTGATTTAACATCTCATCTGCAGGGTGCAGCAAATAAAACTGTACTCGTGATTTAGAGCCATGTGTCTAGATGGCCGTCCCTCCCAGTATCCTTATGAAGAATGTATTCCTCTCCGTTCAATATTTATGAAATCTAAAGTTTTAAGCATTTTTCACACGGTAAATATCACCTGTCTTTCTCTCCCCCTTTAATATCTCTAATGGATCCCGAGCATCAAAGCAATTACTGCTGTGTTTGAGAAGAGATCTGGTGCAGAGGAAGGAGAACAGAGTGATGGCTCCTTCACACTTGGTGCTAATGCATTGTCATTACCAATGAAGGGGACAAATTCCTGTCTGCCAGCCTCCTCGTGATGCATGTGACCCCTTCTCGTTTATCACTGCTTCTACTCGAGGAAACAACAGCATGGCTTGGCAGAACACCTTTAACTTTAGAGGCAAAATGATCCAGTATGGAACAAGTCATGTAAGCCCTTACATGGATTGGAACTAGTCATGTAAGCCCTTACTGGATTAACGATGCCAATCCTATATCTACATTGATATATATATGTACTATGTTATATATATATCTATATATATATAATATATATCGTATAGTTATATACAGTATATATATAATAGCATCATCACCATCTTCATCTTCAGCTTGTCTAGTCTAGTATCTCCTTGGTTCAGCGATGGTCTTTTGCCATTTCATTTTTTCGTTCTTCTAATAAGATTGCATACTTTTGTTTGTGCTCTTATCCATTCCTTCCTTTTCCTGTGTCTTCTTGTCGTTAGAAATATATCGTTTATTTCATCGATTGGGCATAAAGACTTATCAGCTCCCTGCCCCGTTAGAGAAAGGGCGCTCCCTTTAATCCAAAGTGAATGGTGAAAGAGTCTGTAGCATACAACAGTTTGTAAAACTTCAAAATACCCTCCTAAATTTACACTGATAACTGATAGCAAAAAGTAGGTGTATACAAGCGCAATTAGCTGAAAACGCTATGCTGTTACCTTGACAATTAAAACCTTTCAGTCAACATTGCAGTTTTAAGCCTTCACCACTAGAGGGAGCCCACGTAACATATTTCTACAGCATTTATTAGCCAAGAGGACTTTCTGCTGACGTATACAAGTATAAATCTCCTTTCTTATTGAAAGGCCACCCTTATGATAAAGAGCAATTCTAAACCAGCACACCAATATAATGGGGTGAAACACATACGAGAAAGCACTGCCAATGATTCATTGAAATTCCAGTATATCTTATCTTGTGTATTGAAGTCATCCTGTGTATATAATAATATACAACCCCGTTCTAAAGCAATAGAACAACATCACTCTTTTATGTTTAATGGGTGGTTATGACATTAGTGCCATCTGCATATAAGTGTGATTTATGGTAACATAATACGGTGTGTGCAGGTTGTCACTTATTATAATAAAAATAATTTTCGTCTTTTGCATATCACCTCGTTCTCAATGGGTAAAGCTAAGCTACTACAATATGAGTCACCCTACACACAACTTACAGCACATGGTAAGTGTTGGAAAGGAATGACAAACTGCAACAGTTGGATAAAGGTTTACAGCAGTGCTAGGTGTATTAGACTGTCAATATTAAATACACATAGCCCAATGAACAATCAGCAGAGTTGCCATGACAGCAGCTCAAATGAAATCATGTATGACCTAACACACAATTTTCTATTGAACCCCTATAAAGTAAACAAAATCAGGATCCATTTGGCTGCACTCGCTAAACCCTTAATCAACAGTGTTCCATCATGGCCAGACACTTACTCGAAAGTGTGTCACAGAGATGCCAGCTCATTCTAATCCTTGTCAAATAATAGCACCGAATTGCTGCTCTCCAATCTAGTCAACAGATACGGCAAATCACTTGGTACTTTCAATCTGTGATTTATATAATAAAAGCTGTCACCAGACCCAGGCTTCATTTTTGTCAGGGTGTGGAACACTTTCTGCTTTCACCTGTGCAGTACGGTACAATGGAGTCTGGCAGCGCTACAGTTGCTAGACAGACACCCAATAATTTCACTCCCTGACGTGCAATCAGACCCAACCGTCCTGCACAATTGCCTGCACTTCCCATCTTCAGACACCTATTTATTTTTTTCTCTGACTTACACTCCAGTCTGTCAGTTCCTGTCAATTGCAGGTATTTAGAACCAGTTATTTGAGTCTTTGCTGAGCTATCAAAGCTGGCAGTCCTCCTGAGTCCCTGGTAGTTTGAAGCTGTGGAAGTGGGATGTGTAGTCACTTTTTAAAATCTTACAGGACTATAATATGAGGGAAGGGGCTCCTTGCTTGTACTGTGGTGGTTGCTGCTGCAGAGTATGAAAGTCTGTAGATACAGGGTGTGACACACCTAACCCAACACATAGCGCAATTAGACCAGGTCTACTTTCTGAAGTGCAGCGCGCTAAACTTCTCCAAGAGAGGTGGCTGAGAATTAAACACAGCTGGCACATCATCACGACGTAAACTGGCCATGGTAAACTTTCTACTCTTGTTCTCTCCCTCGCTCCTCCCCTCTCTCTCTCTCTCTCTCTCTCTCTCTCTCTCTCTCTCTCTCTCTCTCTCTCTCTCTCTCTCTCTCTCTCTCTCTCTTTCTCGTCTTTCTCATTCCCTCACATTCACATATCCCACCCAGTGGAGCCCCATTCTTCACTGCCAGAACAGAATTAATGGAGCCCCCAAAGATCGCCGCGTTGTATTACAGCAACTGGGACAAGCACTGCCAATTAAAGTGGTGGCAGTATTTTCAAAAACCAATTATCAAGGCAGGGAAAAGCTCCTGAGAGGTACCTCAGATAAAACCTTTACAGATAGATATGTTATTTATTTTTTTGCAGAGTGCTTTTGTAATTTACTGCTGCCAGTTTGGGTGCTGCTAGGGCCAAGGTGCAATAAATCGCATTGCATTCTGACACTTTGTTATAGGGGGAAAGATTGCACAGTACTTTTGCTGTTTCAATATCACCTATATGTTCATCATATTTAATCTTACCTGTTTAATAACCCTATTATGCATGTTCTCTAGCCTTTCTGTTGGTGTCTCTGTTTAGATTTTACCATTTAGGTAAACAACAAACATTGGGCCTGCTTTGTAAAATAATTCTTAAGAATAATTTCTCATGTGAGGTGGGGTGAACAATTAGCCCTAGGGGTGTGCAGCTGCAATTTCTGTCCCCTCTGTACAGTAGCTCACAGTTGCCCCAGTTGCAAACAGGGCAGAAATTACAGTTGTACCCCTCCCTATAGCCATTGCTAACAGGCATTCAGTTCTGATGTGGAAGTACCTGATTACTTACTGACTCTTGTATGCTACCTTACCTTGCTACTACTGTATAATATATTGAATACTATAACCTCACATCCATTAAACAGCACACAGAACAACTTCTCAAATTGTGCATTCATCAAATGGTTATTGGCACTTTTTAAAAACAAAAAACAATAAAGTTAACAAACCAGAAATAAACAAAACAGTCATTTTATAGTAGTTTTTAATTTTTTTTTAATTCATTCTGGAAATGTATTTAGTCTTTTTTTTCATTATAGAAAAAAAAAACAAATGTTAATGACAATTTGGAAATAGCTTTGATAATCCTGCCTGAGTGTATCTCTTTAATGAATGAATTATCCAGGAGGATAATTCAAGTTTTTGCAACATGAACACCCTTATAAACACTTTTTATGATGGTAAATTGGCACCTTTCCTTTGCTGTGGGTGCTTTATCATCATTCTCTGTGATTTACATTGCTTGGCTGCACTATGTAATTGTTTATGTAGCGCCTTTCATAGTGGACCACCATCACAAAGCGCTTTTCAAGATACAAGACTAGGGTGTGTGAACTATGCATCAGCTGCACAGCTGTCACTTACAGCAACGTCTCACCTGAAAGACAGAGCACAAGGAGGTTAAGTGGCTTGCTCGTGGTCACACAGTGAGTCAGTGGCTGAGCTGGAAGTTGAACTAGGGACCTTCTGCTTACAAGCTTGTTTCTTTACCCACTCAACCACAAAGCCTCCTATTAGTTAATGTCATGAATTTATGCATGAATCTGTCTATTTTCCTTGCCTATGTGTTTATTTCTGTATGGATGCTTGTACATTATGAATCTCTCAGTCTCTCTGTACATCGGGGGTGGAATGTTCTGAATCTGTCTGTCTGTCTATCTGTCAGTGTATCTTTGTCTATGTATCTGTGTGTTCATCTTTAACTGTCTCCCCAGCTATCAGCCTGTCTCCCTATTGATCTTGTGTCTGTTCAACAATCTATCCAGCTGTCACTGTCAGCCTGCCTTTCACCCAGCCCCAACTCTCTGTTATCTGTTACACTGTTTATCTGTTAAAAGTCTGTCTGTCTGTATGCCTGTACATCTATCCATGTTTGAATTTTGCTGTAAATGCTATGCACCCAGATTGTGTGCCAGTCATTTATATATCTATATTCCAGAAGATGTTTTCCGGGGCTAAACCAGGTGACCATAACTAGCTTTGAACCCAGGCATATATGAAGAAGCTGCTCAATCCCCAACTCCACCAATTTTAGATGTATTTCATTTGATCCCATTTACCATTATTGACTCTTTCATAAACCTGTATAAACATGAATTGTATTATATTATGGGTTATACCTATTTTAAAAACTCAAAAGTCATAGTTTCACAAATCAATCCATAAATTAATGTGGCAAGGTTCGAATTCCATTATTCTTGTGGTTTATGACATCAGCAGAACCAATCTGTGGTATTATAAGCCTCCACTTCACTGCAGCATTCAAATTACATATAATGCATTGCGTTTTTTGGTGCAGTTTTCAGATATGCTGTCAGAACATTTCAGTCATGCCCCATAGTGACAGCTTTATTGAACTCTCCATCAATTCAACAAGGTATCACAATGAACACATTATATATTTATGGTTTGGTAGGGCCAGTGAATGCTTTTATTAACCTTCTCTAAATCCCGCGTTCTGGGAGGGAGTCATCACGGTGAAAGAAGTTAGTCTTGCGTGGAATTTAATTGCTTTGGCATTTGGGTTATTGCTTATATTTATTTAGGCTTGCACCTGCTCGTTAAAGGTTGAATTCCCCCAAAAATATGGGTTCGACTGAAATAAATTTATATAGGATAAACGTAGATAAAACCACTTGCTATTTTTTATTTTCTTACCAAAAATAATAATCTAGTTTGTGTAGTTTTCATACTTGCTGCCTGTCCCGTCTCTGTTCCGATCTGAATGGCTAGGGGGTCGCTGTGAGTCACGTGAGTGTATGTTGCTTTTTCTACCGTTTATTTGATAATTTTTTAAAATTTGTGTATGATCTTTATATTTACAATTACAAGTTTTTTCAGTTATAATGTTGGTAACCATGGTTTTGTTGCATGTAGAATATGATAAACGGCTTTCGCTAAATGAGACGTTTCTCAATGGCACGAAAAGTCAGTTTTTTATTTTAAAGAAAAATAAAGACTGAATAAAAACAATACATTCTTTCTTAAATAAACGTCGATATTAATTGTCGATTTGGCAAAAAAAAATAAAAATCGAATAGTAGCAAGCCTAACATTTGTATTAGCTTATCTATTATGCTACTATATATATATTATACATTATTATTATAGATAGGACCATATTATAAAGATATATATAATATAATACATCAAGATAAGAGATGTTTGTTTATTTCTTTGCTTCATTATGTGTACACCAGATTGGTCTAAAGGGAAGTGCATTGAATGAAAGACATCAAGAAATTAAATTACATTTTAATTGCGTTTCATATTGATGATGGACCAAACACACACATTTCCCTGTGTCAATTGTATGGTTAATGATGCCTTGTTTACAATTTTTAGCATCTTTTTTTTTTCTTCTTTTTTAGCTGTTCTAGTCCATTTACAGCAGCTAATTAAGTTTACTCTTGGCATTGTTTCAACCAGTTTGGTATTAAACTCAACTGACATTTATTATCCTTTTCCAGGATATGAAAAACGCAATCTGTTTCTTAATAAGATATAGTCAAGACTGCATTGTCCTGCATCACAGCTGATGAATCTAAAGTGTGGTGGCAGAGCAACATCACTGGAATTTAACACAGCTGTTGGTATGTGTATTATTTATTGTTTATTTCTTAGCAGATGCCCTTAGCCAGGGTGACTTACAGTTGTAAAAAAAAATACATATCAAGAATTTCAGTACAATTAAGAGCAAGATACAAAATACAAAGACTTCAGTCCTAATAAAAGCAAATACAAAACACAGTACGATTTGATATCAGGGCAGTTCAAGAACAGATAACAGTGTTGATAGTTACATCAGGGTTAGATACAAGTGCAAGTGAAGTACAAGATCCTACAGATTGGGTTCAGTGCTGGATTAAATACAGTAAAACAGGGAGCAGATAGATGCAAGTTAAAGTGCATTAAATGCAGAGTGCTATATTGTCCAGAAGGGAACAGTTGAGTTTTACAGGTGTTCTCTGAATAGGTGTGTCTTGGGGAGGTGCCGGAAGGTGGTCAGGGACTGGGAGGTCGTTCCACCACTGCGGGGCGAGGGTGGAGAAGGAGTGGGCTCTGGAGGCAGGGGATCGTAGAGGTGGTACAGCCAGTCTTCTAGTGCAGACAGAGCACAAGAGTCTTGAACTGGATCTGAACGGTGATCGGGAGCCAGTGGTGTGAACGGGTGGCAGATGCAGGGAGGCCTGCCAGGAGGGAGTTGCAGTAGTCTAGGCGGGAGAGTACCAGTGCCTGGACGAGGAGTTGTGTGGAGTAGTTGGTCAGGAAGGGTCGGATTCTGTTGCTCAGGAAGAATTGGCAGGTGTGTGCTAGAGTGGAGATGTGCTGGGAGTAGGAGAGGCAGGGGTCCAGGGTTACTCCAAGGTTCTTGGCTGAGCAGGAGGGAGAGAGCATTGTAGATTCCAGAGGAATGGAGATAGAGAGATCAGAGGAGGGGGTAGATGAGGAGGGGAAGAAAAGGAGCCCAGATTTAAAGCGGTTGAGTTTGAGGTGACACGAGTGCATCCAGGAGGAGATAGCGGACAGACAGGTGGAGATGCGGGAGGGGATGGTGTGGTCAGAGGGTGTGATTACGGTTCTGTTCTGTTATTTTATTCTGCTATGTGTATGGCTTTATTCTGTTATTTAAAACACCATCTTTAACAAAATTATAAGGGACTAGCAGGACAGTAATTTTCTCATTAGAGGTGAGAAAAAAAGCTTATTTAATTAATTTTAATTGATTTAAATCACCATTTTTAAACTCTAGTGATCATTATAACAGATAATACATTTCTTCATTAGGGTAGCATCTTCTCTGGAACAAACACCTCCAACAGCACAGAGCTCCGCTCCTAACAACACGGCAGGACATTGGCTGGAGTTCTGACCCAGAGGAGGGAGACAGAACTGCCTAGCCAACTACACCTCTTCATCCTCTCCAACATGTGGAGTTCCCTGGAGATCTAGCTGCCCAGGCCTGACCTTGCTTCTGTCCAGTTCCCAGCATGCAGTGGCTGCAGCTCTGTCCTGTAGCATACGGTGCTCTCGGTGTTGTCATCGTGGCCAGCTGGAAATGGAATCCATTCTTCTCCCCTGTGTACCATTGATGCCCTCCCCCCCACCCACCACCAGCCCCAACCCACAAAGAGGCATTTAAATAAAATGACTCTGGGCTAATAAGAAGTCTAATGGCTGTCAGCAGACAGGGAACATGAGGCTCTCAAGTAATGAGGTGTCCACAAGCTGTCTGTATTGCTATCGAGATTGACATTGTGGAAAAGGGGGAGGCGGGGTGGGGGTTCCCTAATTTAGTTTAGATATTGATTACAGATTGTCCCTTTATATACTGGGTATATCTGAGAGTAGTGCATTTTGCAACTAGAACTCGCAAACCTGTAAATAATGTGTAGTCTGTGTGTAAAGCTCACATGGGGGCCCAATTATCCTGGTAGATTATCTTGAATAAATCTCTGGTAATATAGCTTGGGAAATGTAAAATAGAAATTACTTTTTTTTTTGTTTGCATATTTAATCAAGCAATTTCACTGAACATAACGGAACATTAGATTCAAATTGAAATACGAAATCAAAGCAGAATTACGATTTTCAGATTGATAAAAGTCATCTCTTGTGTAATACTCTCTTCTTGTAAACTACCCTAAAAACAGCATAAAACATGATGAAGAAAATGTTAATGTGAGTAAAACAAGCAGAAATTCAAAAAGAGAGCGTGCATTATATTCTGAGAATTACAGTAGTGAGTTTTGTACGCAGGATATTTGTAGTTCTAACTGAATCTTGGTTTTGCAGGCATATCCAGGACACACACCATTGTCTCTAGAAACACTTTCAGTTTAACCAATTTCAAACATCCTACCTCAGTCACGGTGCTAGGGTCTATTCAAATAGACAGAAATATTTCAGTTCGAATCACCCCATCTCTGTAATGAGTTTCCAGAATTCCCCTGGTGGTTTGTTCCTCTTGGGTAGGGATCGTGAACTGGTGTTTATTTGAAAGTGTTGCAGTGATATGCTTTTTTGTGTAATGTAAAAAAAAAAATCCCTATTATTAGAAGAATATAGTTTGCAGCTTTGCAGCAGGCACACAGTCAAATGAATACCACTTAGTTATATTGGCTCATTTAATTCTAGCAAGCGCTCAAAAACAAAGCAGCACACCCGACATTCTTTTGAGTCTATTCACTACCACATTTCCGCCACAGCAGTCTTCATAATCTCTTCTCTATAAAAAGCCAAACAGACTCTGACCCCAGTGTCTGAGACAAGTTGCTGGAATTTATTAATAAAGCAGTGGAAGAATATTAGAGAAAAAAGACAATTCTGACATTCAGTGCTGGGCCAATTGTGTGAGATTGTGCCATTTTGTTATGTGCTCCGAGCCAAATTCAAACCCAATCTTGTAGAGGTGAAAATTATGAAAGGGTTATTAATGAATCTTCTGCACCTCATAGCCACCTACCCCACTACCCAGAAGCAGGATTTGATAACTGTAGCCTGGCCCATAATAAACAGAATATAAGCAGTGCTTTCTTTCAAATTTTAGGGACGTGTGTATAGCGGTGCATACCGGATGTATTTTTTTGGTGATACCTTTTTAATAGGATCAGTTAGGATCATGTATATATGCTATTCACTGAATATGCATTCTTCTTAATATAAGCGTTAGTGAGGGTTAGGGTTAGGGTTGGGGTTAGGGATGGGGTAAGGGTTAGGGATAAGTATTGCTGGAAATTTTGACACAAGAGCTGACATCCATCCTCACCCAAGGGGAATACTGGGAACTCATGACAGAGATTGGGTGGTTCAAACTGAGATATTTCCATACATTTCAACAGACCCTAGCACTGTAGCTGAAGTCTAGGTTGCTCGGTTATTAAACATGGGTGTGAAAATAAATGGGGTGTACGTGATACACAGGGTGCAAGTTATATTCTGAAAATGACGGTACTCAATGATCACCCTGCATACTTGTGGGTGAGACTACATATTTTAATGGGACTGTATTTGAGTCTTCAGTGACAAGCAGTAAACCCATTCTGTCTGAAGAGTAACCATCTCATTCCCAAAGCTCTCCCGCGGAAGATAAGAGATGAAAGCAGGAGCTTTTAGAAGCTCAGAGTAGTTTAGCTACTCACTCCCATAGTTCTGGCTGGACTAGTTAGCTTCTTGAAACACTCCTACTGTGCTGCAGAAGGTAGAGGCAGTTTTTTACTGAGCTGTCAAGTCACACCACTGTGTAGTCAGTGTAGAACTCCTTGCGTGGGACGCCATACAAGGCAAGTAGCGCACAGCCATTGCAAGCAAACTTTAGTTTTGTTTCTTTTTTTTATTTCTGTTTTCTTTTTGGCTGTTTTTGTGAAAGTCTGATTTGTGCAAAGTACTGTGCTGGTATCATTGGTGCTTTCCTGCATGTAACTATTCTGTGCTAGGGCTTTGATAGTCTTTATTAATTTGGCAACTTCTGCAATTATTAAAATAAACCCTATCCATCTCTGTTATATCTGCTGCAGTGCAATGCATAGAGTATGGATACATATTACATTCTCATTGGACGCCACTATGCTTCGCCAACATGTGATTAGCTGAACAGACTTTGGAAATCCAATATACAGATTGTGGCTTGAGGTTAATTGGTTTTGCCTTAAGCTCTGCTTGTAGAGTACTGACATCCCTGCTGCTTTATCAAAATCATATTCTCTGGATCATTTCCTTCAATAAGCCCAGGACTCAGACAAGTGTATTGTACATCCATTCTGTATTCATTTAAAACATTTTCTTAATTTCCAATTGCTTATCTCATTAATGTGCGCCATCAATCGCATTCGGGATGCAAAAAGAAAATAGAGTTACAGAATAGTAACAAACCAAGAAGGAAATAAAACATCTCCCGACTTCTCTTTAAATAAATACGGGAGCCGTGCATTCACAAAGGATTCATATTGGAGACATTGGGCCCTATTCATACGGGAGCCGTGCATTCACAAAGGATTCATATTGGAGACATTGGGCCCTATTCATACGGGAGCCGTGCATTCACAAAGGATTCATATTGGAGACATTGGGCCCTATTCATACGGGAGCCGTGCATTCACAAAGGATTCATATTGGAGACATTGGGCCCTATTCATACGGGAGCCGTGCATTCACAAAGGATTCATATTGGAGACATTGGGCCCTATTCATACGGGAGCCGTGCATTCACAAAGGATTCATATTGGAGACATTGGGCCCTATTCATACGGGAGCCGTGCATTCACAAAGGATTCATATTGGAGACATTGGGCCCTATTCATACGGGAGCCGTGCATTCACAAAGATTCATATTGGAGACATTGGGCCCTATTCATACGGGAGCCGTGCATTCACAAAGGATTCATATTGGAGACATTGGGCCCTATTCATACGGGAGCCGTGCATTCACAAAGGATTCATATTGGAGACATTGGGCCCTATTCATACGGGAGCCGTGCATTCACAAAGGATTCATATTGGAGACATTGGGCCCTATTCATACGGGAGCCGTGCATTCACAAAGAATTCATATTGGAGACATTGGGCCCTATTCACAAAGCTTCCTCTCTGGGGTCATTACAGTATGTTGTTTAATGAAACAAAACCGTGCTAGACTTCTAGGAAACACTTAAATGAATGTTACATACATGAATATTTAATTGATATGTAATTACTCATGTATTGGAGTTTGATGTTAATAAAAAGTCAATGTACATATGCAATTGGGAAATAAATTAAATATCAATATTCTTTTCAAAACTTAATAACTCATGTTTTACAGAGCTGTTTTTTTTTTTTTTTTTTTTTATTGAAGCAGGAAACTACCAATATACTGTAAGCCTTGATAAACATAAACATACAGAATATAATACTGAATATGAATATGGAATACAAACACACATGTGTTATGATAGTCTGATGGTGGACAAGCACAAGCTTATGTATATTTTTACTGTTTAGTTAACATGTAACTGAGCTTCAATATATTGACATATCGGTTCAATAAAATATTGCTGCATATTTTTGTTCTCTTCACAAGTCTAGAAAAGCTTCATGCATGTAGAATGTGTTTAATCCCTCACACTATAATGTGAAATGAATCCTTCGTCTTAATATACTCATGTATTATAAATCTGTAATGTAACCAGTTAAACATTAAATAACTAGCCAAAGGCTTTATCTTTTTTGTAACGCACACAGAGTGATGGCATGTTTTAGTGATCATTAGTGAGTGTGAAAGAGCTGGAGAGCTGAGAATGGAGATTTTAGAGTTGTGATCATTATTATGAGACAAGGTGACAGCCCTGACCAAAACAGCTTTCAAAATAAGCATTGTTGGTGCGAAACTATGCATATAAATTTGAAAGTAGACTCTCACACCATTTCGAAGTGTGATACTGAGTTTCTGATGTATTTGTCAAGGCCCATCACAGCACACTGTCTCTGCACTGCACATTACAGTCTTTAGTTCTAAATGACAATTACTGTGTTTCTCTGCTGTATCCCACACAGATAAAAAAAACACTGTACACCAGAGGTCTCCAAACCTGGTCCTGGAGAGCCCCTATCCAGCAGGTTTTCTAGGTGTCTTTACATCAGTAGCTAAAGATCTGGGACACCTGTTCATCTTGACTAATTAATCCAATAATTAGAGCAATTAAGTAACCGAGAACTGGGTTGAAACAAAAACCAGCTACCCCAGTATCTCTCCAGGATCAAGCCTAGAAGACCCCTGCTCTACACTGTTATTAGATTTGCTTTTAAATCTACAGTTTAAACGTGATGAAAGTGCATTACACTGGAACAAATAATTACTGACTTGACTACTTTTGTCCCTTTGATCCCGCATCGCTTGTCGATTGTTTCCTGAAATCTTGGAATTCCAATTTTTCCCAAATAGTAAATAAATAAATAAGTCAGGGCTGTGATAAATCAGTGGCTATGAAGATAAGATGGATTTGTATGCATCCACAGTACTGCAGTTCATACTGGGCAAGGCTTTAAAAAACATCAGGGCTTTGATAAAGCCTCGGAACCAGGTTTGTCTAAAGGGCGGATTTCATCAAAGTCCTAAGTTATTTACTGTTTTCTAGTGGTGCTCAATCAAATTCCCCAGGCATATGAGGACTAATTACCTTCCCATGATGCTTGCTAATCATTCTTAATTGTTCTTCTTGCAATTACTCAATTATTGTGACTATGAATTCTAGTTACCTGACATAGACATATGCAATGTCGGTCGACCAGCTAAAATCTAGTGCAAAGCCGTGTATTGCTATCCAACCAAAAGGAGCTCCAAAAGCTGCAGACCACTAGATGGAACTGGTTCTGGTTTCTTGGTCCATGGGAGCACAGGCCAGAGCCTGCGACAGGTCCCCAGCCAATATCACCAACTCGGCACAGCCAGGATTGAACCAGGTTGCAAGACTTACCCTGCACTGCACTACACTGCCTTGACAAGGTTAGTCACAGGGAATTAACCACCATTAGGTAACATTGGCCCTTTGAATACAAAAAATATAAAAAGAACCCTATAAATGCTTCCCCTGTAGTACACAACAAAGTGGGTTGCTCTTAAGAGAGTTAAAAGATATCCACATACTATAACCTCCCATTAAAAGAAAACAAAATACATGTTTTTTTTTGTATAAATAATGATGTGCCCAGAAATCTTGTATTTATAATGAGAGCCTTGGTATATACATGTGCTGTTTAACAAGATTTACTGTGAAAGTCAACTAAGAGGCATCAAAAAAGATCTCCCTGAGAAAAGAGGGCAGTAAAAGGGTGTCTTTCAGCGCCCTGAGGCTCCACACAGCAGACAGAGAGAAGAAGAAGATGAAGATAACTAATTAATATCAGTTTAATTAAGGCAGCGAGTGCACAGTATTTAACTGATGTGTTTCAGAGGTATTTCATTAGAAAGTTACTTCCAAGGCCATTATTTTGTTACATTCTTCATGGTGATTAAGTAAACACATTTAATCAACGTATGGAAATTGAACATTTTCAATGGGGGTTGGGTTGGGATGGATAATGAGGTTCAGTGATAAATGATCATTAAAGGTCTATTGCCCTTTATTTACAAACCACCATCCCAATCTCTGCTAATGAGAAGCTGTAGAATTCAGATTAAAGCAAGGTGAGAAGGAACTGAGGCCAGCATTGGGTCTCTATTGGAACGTAGATTTATTATAACACAATGTTCCAATCTTGGTTCAATGATAGTGTATACCAATGAAACACACAGCCCTCCAACTCATATTGTGATGTCCTGTGTTTATATGTGTATGTTATGAAAATCTACCATTCTAATGCACAAACCCTAGCCCTAACCCTAACCCTACTGCTACATATTTTATACTCTGTTCCCTCCACACAGTCATCACCAGCTGAAAATCTGATTTTGAAAGAAATAAATTCCAATCCTTAATAGGCTAGTACTTTTCAGCTGCGCAGCGCACGCTAGGAATACCCTGGAAGAAATATGAGAGAGCACGGCATGGTGGATTTTACAGGAGTTATAACAACCCAGCACAGGTGGACAGCAAGTCAGCAATGAGAGACATTTCACTGTGAAGGTCTGTACAGAAAACATTGAACTGAGTGTAGAATTGGACAGTGAAAGGGACTTCAACCCCATAAGGCTGAGGGTCGGGTTATTTCCCTATCCCGGCATTAACTAGCTGCTTCTTCCAAGATGTATAAAGGAATGACATGAACATATAGATTTATCACATGACACAGGAGACGAGTTGGAGAGCACAGGTTACTAGTGAAATGGCTTTAGTTTCTCTACTACTAGATCAGTATTCCAGTATTCATTTTTTTGTGTGTTTGTTTTTTTTGGATTCTCCAAGTGGAAATGTAATTTTATGGATTAATGGGTTATGAATGCAAACACAAAACAAGCCCTGAAAAACTCCCAGATACAAAAACCCATTGCTGGAAGCTGCAATATATTCCAGTTCCAGACTACAGTCTTGTAGGCCACCCACCGGAAGCCTGCTTACTGGATCTGACTGTCCACAAAGCTAATTAAACCATAAATCTAATCTTCGATTACATTATATGTCCCTTACCAGACTGTAATTACCCTCAAGAAATCTGCTTTTCATCTAACGCAGATATATTCCATCCACTCGCACAGTCCACTAGCTCAACGTTTCTCAAATGCACTTTCATTCAACACAGTTCGTGCTGCTGGCATTCTGATTCTGTTTCTGTTAGCTGCTATTGGCCACCATTAACGCCAGTATAATCGCTGCATTCATTCTGATCAGATTTCATTTTGGCATGAGTCACAAATCTCCTCCCATATCGCTTTGTCTCCGTGCTCCTTCATCGATCAACGAAAACAGCGGTATGGAGTAATTATCATTATTATAAGTAATAATTATTTTCTTTAGTGTGGTGGAGAAACTATCTGAAATATTCAAAACGAACATTGCTGCAGATGAATTTGAAGGGAAAAATCCACAGTAATGATATTAATTTATGAAAATGTGTCTTTTGCCACTTTATTTCTTGTGCAGAAACCACAATACCAGGGATCAAATAAAATAAAATAAAATAAAACTGTTATACTGTTTCTGCCTGAAAAATCTTTTTCTAGAATAGATCATGGTGGTTAATCTACACAGAAACACAACAGAGAAGCACACTGAACATATTATTGTAGGGTAAGTAATAAGTACAAAATAAATAAAATAAACATTTATGTTATATGTTTTAATCCAAGGTTATTATTGTAGCATGGCCAAGTACTGTTGTAGGTGAGTGTCGATTTTCCAGCAGGACAGTGCTACGATTACAATTGCATGACTTCAAGAAAACAATGTTGAGGTCTTGCCGGGGCCAGCTTTTTCTCCTGAGTCCGATAGAACATTTGTAGAACCAAATCGCCAGTGCCATCCACAGGAGACAACCGCGACCAGCCAACCTTCGCCAGCTGGCTGCAGCTGCACAGGAAGATTGGGAGATCTTTTGGCGAAGATTGGCATCCCACAGCAGATTGGCTATCCAGAGACTGACCAGGTCTAAGCGTCAACGCTGCCAGGATTATATTAATGCCCAGGGAGGTCATACCCGATACTAATTTTGTCATGTTTTCATTTTGACAGTGTGTCACGTTTCATACTGAAAACTTAGCATGATTCTTTGATCTGTATTTTTGTTCACATTTTCTGTGATTTTGTTTGATATCTATGTTTTAAATATTTGATTAAATCCATTAGACCGGAGTGTTGTGTTTCTTTTGTGAATCAGTATAGTTAGAGACACTTATGGTGAAGCATGCTCTTGCTTTGTACTGCACACAAGTACTTTATTCTATATATTTTTTTGACAGATACATTAATTAATGTAACATATTATTAAATATCTTCTACCTCTGTCACAGCCTGTGGAACTAAACTCTGAAGCTTGACAGCACTAAACTGTTTTAATTTGATTGAAATCTAAATTTAAAACGTATACTCTGCAGGTGTTCCATGCATTGGGTTGTGTTTGCCATAATTGCTTTGGCAAAACTTTGAATAATCTTATTATGCCAATGAAGCCATGAAATGAGTTGGATTGAATCAGAATTGAGAGAGAGAGAGAGAGAGAGAGAGAGAGAGAGAGAGAGAGAGAGAGAGAGAGAGAGAGCGCAGAGATTAACTCTGAGCTCAGTAAACATTGGGTCGAGATCGTCTGATTCCTGGTAATCTGACCTCTCTCTATTAAGCTTAATGCTGTGGAACTGATCTGTTTACCTTTTGAATGTTATATTGCTTGCTTGGATTTTTAGGACATTCATGTTTTTTCAGACTGTGAAGGTAAAGGAGTAAAACTGACTGCTATGGACACAAATGGCTTCTGTCTTTCTCTCTGTCCACGACACAGGTTTAGCATCGGGATCCATTCAGTTCCAACACTAATGAAGATTGAGCCTGTCTTTCAGTATGCACTGGGTAGTGCAGCTTAAGTCTGTCTGTCTGTCTGTCATTCAGTACGCACTGGGTAGTGGAGTTGACAACACTGCAGAGCTGATTCTCAAAATGAAATCAATCAGTCAGCTGGCTAATTAATGACATTGATCTCTCAGTTGGCTAATTAATTGTACTTTAGTTATATAAACCCTCTCTGTCTCTCTCTTTCTCTCTCTAGAGCCCTCTTTCTGTAAAAAGACGGCTTAATATTCACTATCTAATCAAAGAATGTGGCATAGTCGGTACTACAGCTATTAATTATAAACTATTAAACTGCTTCTCACTGTACATTGTAATCATTTCAGCAGCATGCCCCGTTACAAATAGATATTAGACAATGGTAATTTTCCTTAATGATTACAAATACTGCAGCATGAGATGCTTTACAAAACCATGGACCTCAACCTCCTACTAGCTGTATGGTATAGTGATGGTATTGCTGCATTTAAACTTGAAATGATGGACCAGCACAGGGTCTTAGGTGAGTGTACAGTCTGCTGGTCTATTAAGGAGTTGGGGTATAAAGCCTGGATTAGTGGTTATTTAAAAAAAATTATGCCCTTTTAAAAATACAGGCGAATGCACCACGGAAACATCATTATCACCAGCAAATGTTTCCTTGGACACAGTCACGAGGGGTGTGAAAAAGTTTTTTCTTCACCCTTGATACAGTGCGTTTGATAAAGATTTTGCAATGGGAACATCTAATAAACTTACTACAATTCTGTATTTGTTTCTGATTAAAGGGTCACACTGTGTGCATGGCAATGATGTAGTAATCTGATTTGTGCCATTTCTTGACAGCAACCTCTCCTTTGATGCCCACATCTCCTCCGTGGTCAAATCTTCCTTCTACCATCTTAGAAACATCTCCAAAGTCCATCCCTACCTTTTCCGTCCCAGATGCGAAGATACTTTGTCATGCGTTTGTCTCCTCGCGACTCAACTACTGCAACTCTCTATATGGTGGTCTCCCTGCACACACCATAAACCAACTGCAGCTAGTTCAGAATGCTGCTGCCAGGATCCTTACCAGATGTAAAAAACGTGATCACATCACCCCCATCTTGCCCAGCTGCACTGGCTACCTGTAAAGTTCAGGATTATGTTCACAACTCTCCTGCTCATCTACAATGCCCTCCATCACACAGGTCCCGAGTACCTCCTCAACCTGCTGACCCGCTATGTCCCTACCTCCAGCTAAGGTCCTCCAACTCTGGCTTACTCATTATCCCCAAGCAAAAGCGCACCACACTTGGACAATGCTCATTTAGCTTCATGGTTCTGACTCTCTGGAATTCTCTCCCAGGTTTGGTTCGTGATGCCCCGACCATAGCTCGCTTTAAATCAACTGTCAAAACCCACCTGTTCTCTCTTGCTCCTTAAGCCCAATATCTGTTAATAGCTGTTGCTACTATTTCATATATTATGCTACTATCATATATTATGCACTTTCCACTGTATTCAGTGTACTATGTATTTTGCTGCTATCATGTATTGTGTTCTTTCCACTCTATATCATGTATTATTTATTTCTCTGTATTTTAAGTATTATGGATTTTCATGTATTTTTATTGCATCTTGTAAAGCGCTTTGTGATGGTGGTCAACTATGAAAGGTGCTATATAAAGGTGCTATATAAAATCAAGATTGATTGATTGGTTATCCAGAGACTCAAACATCACAAATTTGGAATCTCTGCTCTCTGACCATAAATGCAGAGTTTTGTAGATGTTCAGCGCACAGACAGCTTTAGAGGCTTATTGAGAAGATATTACTTTCCAATATCCCTCGATTTGGTTGAGCAGTTTAGTATCAAATCGTACTTGATTAGCGAACACTGGCGCTTTAAACTCAGTAAGTGCTGTCAATCTGGCAGTTTGCAAATTCCTGAGATTGATTACCACTGCTTTATTTTCAGTTCTATAACAGAATTGAAATGAATTATTTCCTCCGAATAAGGAGAGCAATCTCTGAGTTTTTTTTTCTCCTCTGGGACCTGAGAATAAAGTCGAAATGCAGGATGTTATTATCAGATATTCTCTGCTTTCGGATACAAACGTCACAGCAAATGCATTATATTTCTTGGGAGAGAGAGAGAGAGAGAGGGAGAGAGAGAGAGAGAGGAGAAAAAAATCAATAACTTCACTGTTAGCCTTGTTCTGTCTAGACTGCCCATGAAAAGCCAAATCCATTTAGCTTTTTCAGTGCAATCTGATTTTCCCATATTTTTCCTTCATAAATTGTAAACACTTGGCACTGAAGTATAAAAAGATAAAATAAAAAAAAAAAATAAAAAAAAAAACTCCTGAGTTTGATTTCCCAAGTCAAGCCTTCTGTTTAGACCAAGGACATACATAAAGGTTGCATTGTCGTCATATGATGTCGATAACACTGTAGGGCTGGCCCTTGAAAACTAATCTTATTGTAAAAATATATTAATGGAAACCTTTCTTGTGTAAATGTAAACTACAGATCAATCTTTCTGTAAATAGATTGGAACTAATGAACTATTTTAGAGTCTCTCGTCTCTAACCAAAGACAGTGATGTAATCGACACTACAATTATGAACCTGCAGTTAGCTGTAGATTGCAGTAGGGATCTCAGTACGGTTCCTTTGTTCGATATTAGAACTTTGCAGACTTTCTTACTGATTACAAAATAATTTGGATTTCAAATTACATTGATAAATAAGTGCATTCAAACTGCAGCATGGCTAGATTATTGCTAATATTCAGCATCAAGCTACTATTGAATGCTGTTTAATGACAGTGCAAATGCTGTAAAACAGTAAATGAAGGGCCAGCACTGAGCTGGGGAGGCTGCTGAGTGAGTATTGGAACCTTCCTTAGAGTAAATGGAGGCTGGTAACTGAGTATAAGAGCCTACTAGCACAGAGGAGAGGGAGGGGGTTCAGTGGTAATAACAGCCACCTCTTTCCACTAATTGATTGATGGAGGGGTTTAAATAAAATAGCATCAAGATGTTTGCCTAACATGCAAAGAATGCCAATGTACTGTGGGAAATGCTACTAGGTCTATTAACAATGCATTGCTATTTAAAATTGTATTTATTTATTTTTAATCAGGTGAACATTTTGTTATAAAAATCTGCAATTGCACATTTTTCATCCCCCCCTCCTCCCTCCCTCCATTGTGAAGGCAGATCAACAAGTCCTTCACAAGCTGTAAGAGCTGCAGGCTTCCATTGGAACAAACAAGCATTCAATTAGCTACACATCTATACAAGAAACATATTCAAACAGTATGTGCAAGTATGAAACACAATGCATTTTACAAGGCGCATGACTGTATCTTTTTAATGCAATACATGAAGTAGTTAAACAAGTGTTTTAATGGAACAAGCATCTGGATAATATGTTGTCATTGTCCTAGAATTTACATCAAGACCATATCATCAATTCTGTAAAATATTTTAAGTGATTAATTAATTAATTACTAAAATGTGCATGTTACTGATTAGGCCATTCCAAATATATACTAAATCTATCTATCTATCTATCTATCTATCTATCTATCTATCTATCTATCTATCTATCTATCTCTATCTATCTATCTATCAGTGTCTCCCTGTCTATCTCTCTGCCTGTCTGTGTACTGTAACCCACTTTTAACTTAATATTAACTTAATGTAATCACTAATTAAATGTCTGCTAATTGCACAATGTACTCTACCACGCTGTTTGACCTTCATTTGAAAAAAACAAATGTGTCTAATTCTGGGTATCTTTAAAACCCATTTGAAACAGATATAAAAAGGCAGTGTGTTTTGTGTACACATTGGGGTTATTTTCTGTTAATATCTTTGTTCTCTTCAATATTATGAGAGCAGACATCCAGATCTTTCTGTTAAAAAGCAGCAATGAGCTGTAGCTGGCTCCCTGCTCAGAACTTCCATAGCTGCAGCAGGCTTGTGGTGAAGGTGCTCATATCCAAAGAGGCTGTGTGTGGATTTAATGTCCTCAAACTGAGGTCTTCCTTGAGCAAGCCAGATCTGAACTCACACACATTATACTGTAACATGCACACGCACACACACACACACACACACACACACACACACACACACACACACACACACACACACACACACATTCACGCATTCCTAGGAATCCACTGTGAGCGCTGAGATTAAAGTTAATGTATGTACTGTTTCAGCAGCATGTGCAATCTCTTTGACCAGAAAGCATGCTTTGTTGTCTAGCTTGTTCATGCTTCTACCTGGATAGGCTAATTGGGTAATGTTATGAATTCAATGATCTGATTTGGTTGTGTTTTTAGTCTGTCCTGTACTGTAGAAGCACTTTAAAAGCCCAACAAAAAGTTATATAAAAGTTTTTAAATACAGTAAAAAAATAAAAATAAATTAATAATATCCTTGCTTTTAAACTGTAAGGGGCATTTCGCCATTAAAGCAGCAGAGGTCACAGGCGGCGTGCAGAACCGAGCGGTCACATGAAACCAAATACCTCCTGGAGTGCTTTCGCTCGGTGTGGCTCTTCAGCACTATCCCGAGAGCAAGAAATAAGCGCTTTCCACCCATGTAACTCCCCCTGCCCTGGAGAAGGGGTGGGCAGATATGACAAATACAAAAGAAACAGCACTGTTTGCAACACTCCTGTTTCCCTCATGGCTTCTCACACTGAATACCAAGAAGCTGCTCGTCATTATACTGATCTCATTCTCTCGTTCTGCCTTTTGATGGAGAGAAACAAAGTTAGGAGGGTCATTCAAAAGGATCTGGCAGTCCTGGAAGCACAAAAGCTTAGACTGAGCTTACCGACCTCAGACTTCAGTGCACAGAACAACAGAAGTCGTCCTGTGAAAAAGATCAAACAGGCCCATTAGGTTAAGCATGTCACGTTAAAAAAAATAAATAAATCCTATTTCAAAATGTTAATAAATGAATATCATGCTTTACTATACATCCTGTGCTAGTAAATTGAAGTCTGATGAAGGGCTGTGGCATTGGATTCAGTTAGGAGCTGGTGTCGAAATTGTGCTGAATTAGGGAATGAGTTGAGGCCACCAGATTAATTTCACTGGTGTCGGATTCAAACCCAGGGTGAATTTAATAAGACTTGAAGAAGTTGGAGATCCCATGCTGGAATTAATTACATTTACCAGAACAGGACATCTTTCATAAATAGGCACTATTTATAAGTGGAGAGCGGGGGGCTCCTTGTGTACGTGTGCATGTGTTTCTGTGCACTGTGTTATACTGTGGACTGTGGGCTCGTTATAAGTGGTCTCGGTGAGCACTAGTAAATTCTATAAATTTAGTATGAATATACCTAATGTTTTGGGATATTTATATATATTTATATATATATATATATATATATATATATATATATATATATATATATATATATATATATATATATATATATATCTTGTGTGTGTCCTTGTAATACTTGTAACATTATTTTAAACTTGTATGATTTTTTTTGTTGTTGTAGCAATTATCGATCAAGTCTTGCATTTCCAATACAAGTCATATGAGTCATCATGCGTTCAGTCGACCAGAAAATGAATGAAAATTGAAAATTCTAAAGACAAAAGGGATTACGTATCTATTGTGCTCTCGTTTTAAAAATGTAAACATGACTAATAATAATAGAATGTTTTGCACTTTGGGTGCTTCAGTATGTTATCCACCGAAGAGCTCATGAGAAGAAATTATTTATTAATGCTTAGACTAGACAACATTACTACATTATACATTTTTTCACGTCACAGTCTTTGGCCTTTGGCCTCGCCTTTCAAAGTACCCATAAATGAGCTTGCAGATAAGTGGAGAGACTGACCATAGGGAAGCCGTGAGCAGGGGGCCAGGATAGCTGTCCTCCCCCTTAGACAAAAAGCAAACGGAGGCTGGGGAGAAGGAGGCTAACTCTGCTGCACAGCAGGAACGTAATGGATTGAGATTTAAATCCCTCCCTCTGATCACTGAACATATCGTTTATTGAATGACAAATAAGATACTAGCTACTTGACTGAAACGATTTGTTATGCATATTTGAAGCATTTAAAATATGCTTAGTGTTTACGTGATTTGATCGAAGGTTAAAAGTGAGTTTCCTGACTGAACCACTTCTTTGCTTAATGGACAGTACCAGTCGTACAATAATGAACAGCAGAACTAGTGTATTGTGCCACCAATGTGAGGGTCAGGCCTGGCCAGTACTGGTTCGTGATCTTCTCAGATGGGTGATTTTAAGCTGAGTACTTACTGAATTACTCTCTTAAAATGTCCAGTGAAAAGCACGTAAAATTAAAACAATACAGATGGAACAACATTCTTCGAGCAGCTTTTATTTGAATGCTAGACCGACAAGCACCACATTCCGAACAAAGTTTAAAATAAATGTATTTGCTGGAGGGGAAAATAGTTTGTTGATGGGAACAGCAAATGCAGTAAGTGCAGTCTCCAAAAACCACAAGTGATCAGTTTTATTATCAATGTGCTCCAGTGTTTTGTGTAAAGAATTAGCGCAGTTTAATTTATATAGCCCTGGGCAAAATGCTTCCTGTAAAACTTAATTAATAAAACTTCTCTCAGCTCTTATTAAAGAAAGAAGTATATATATATATATATATATATATATATATATATATATATATATATATATATATATGATATATATATATTACTGTGACAGGTAGTGAAATACCTGTCTATACAATTACCATCTGACATTGCCTTTAATTTGTGACAAAGTTTTAGAGAGATTATTTAACTGCAATATGATGCAGCTGTGCTATTCTGGCATTAGCAACCATCTAGAACCGTTTCATGAATTGCAATGTTTATTCAAGGAATCAAAAGATTCTTTACTTAATTAAAATAGCTTTGATTATTTAAATAATATTTTACTCGTTTCAGATATACCCAGATGTGGTATATACTTATGGTAGATTCTGTGAGTTAAAATTGTATATTTTGGAAGTTAACAACAAACCGAAAGCTAACATGAAACCGAAAATTTGAAATTTGAAATTGCCCGCGTTACCTTCTGCCAGAGAGTCCTCAGGTATTGACATTCAGAATACTGAATAATCAGTGTTTTGGGGTCCTAAACATTGGTCTCATATTGTGTTTTTGTGGTCTCATGTAAAGCAAATAACAAGTTCACATCCAAATTTCATTTTTCATTTAACAAAGCTGGTCTCAAGACTGAGGAGGTTAAAATATATGGCAAAACATTGTAAACTTCACAAAATACTTTAAAGGAAATGACAAGGGGGGGGGGGGGGGCTCAGAAAGTGTAACTACAGTGTTAAGGAAGGTTCTGTTCTCAAATACAAGACAAATCTGTCTTTTACATATCCAAAACAGACACCAGACGTTTGAATTAATAGATGCAAGTGGTTCAATGTTGTAACAAATCTACCTGTTTCCTTTGTTTAAAACACAGGCAGTCAAGGTTTCTCCACCCCCAGGCCTGCCCCTCACAGTCGTTCTAGATGCCTCAAGGCTGCCCTGGCTGTGTCCCATACCCACAGGCTCAGGGTGGGACGCCTGAGTGCTGGAGACAGTGGCTTCCCCGGGACAGCCAGGAAAGTGCATCTCATTGGGTCATGGTTTTGTCAGAGGATCTTATCACCCTTTTACAACTTAAACACAATGTCAGACAATTTCTGGAAAATACAGAAAAAAACACACACCCACTGAGATCGTTTTTCAATCTCATGTCTGGGCTTAGTGCTCACTGACAAATAGACTAAAAATTAAGTACCCTTAACCCTGTAGAACCCATGCTTGTTTGCCGTCTCATTAATATTCTGTATTACTTGTTTGTTAAATCAGGACTCCTCTCAAGTTTTAAATTCAAATGTATTTATTCAACCAGGATAGAACCCTGGAGATAAGGAGGTTCACAATGGGGTCCTGGCAGGAGAAGACGGCAAGAAATAACAATATAAAATCAATGGCAAAAAGAGACAAATCATTGAAACAGGTCAAAGATGGTTGAAACAATCATAAAAACAGTAACACAAAATAAAAGTCAAACAATTCCAGTTTACATGACCCTGGGCATAGTGAGGATTTACAGGATTTGCAACCCGGGTGCGATTTATATGAAATATTTACAAGCAATTTATAAATGTATTGTGAAGAAGCCATTTTTATGTTTGAAGGCAATTAATCCAAAGATGAGATGCCTGATGTACAAAGGCCCGTTGGCCCACATTTGATCTCAATGTAAGGATTTTCATAGACACACTACAATAGCATACACACACTCCACTCTGAGACACATGATTATCAGATTCATTCAAGATTCCATGGACAAGCAAAAACACAACAAGCACTGTCCACGGCAGGAGAGGAAGTTTATGATACATTTGATCTTGAAAGTGCCTGCACTGCACTGTGAGCTCAAACTAATCTTTGTGTCTATGCTAACTAAAGTTGACTGCATGAACGTCCAATCATTTATTTTCTTCTGAGTTTTTTTCCCCCTTGGACATCTCCTCCTGACAATTACACGGAGCACAATGTGGAATGTTGCAGTAAAACATCCATAACATCCTGCTACATTAGAGAAACATAATCCTTTATGTTGTACCAGTGTCCCCTTCACTGATCTAATGACCCTCCTTGGGTATGAGTTTCTAGCAAAATAAAAACCATCAGTTAAAAACTAAACAAATAAATAATTAATTCCAGGAGTGTGTGTGTGTGTGTGTGTGTGCGTGTGTGTGTGTGCCTGCTTAGCGATAACCTTGCATCACCTTAGCAATATGTGGGTGTGTATGAGTCTAGCTGTTTGGGCTGTGTGTGTGTGTGTGTGTGTGTGTGTGTGTGTGTGTGTGTGTGTGTGTGTGTGTGTGTGTGTGTGAGTGAGTGTGTGTGTTTGTATATGTGTGTTTGTGTTGGTTTTTGTGTGCGCCGGCTGTGTGTTGTCTTGCATTGTGTATGCTACTGTGTGTGTGTGTGTGTGTGTGTGTGTGTGTGTGTGTGTGTGTGTGTCTACCTGCCTGGTTTCTGTGTGTCTCATTTGATCGAGGTATCAATTCAGTTCTCACAATCTATTGCACTGACACCAGAATTAATGAAGCTCCTTATATGGAATATGCAGAAGTATCCGTTAGGTGGATATATAGACCTGAGTTGAATTGAAATAAAATACAAAGGCTTTTTAATCATGGGCAGCCTATATAGATCTGCTGTATTGTGCTTTTATTCAATCTGGTTCTGTGGATTTATTCGTAAAGTTGGTAAATAGGTAACAAGTTGTGAGGGGTAGAAGAGAGGTAACTGGTAAGTGTTAATGACCAACGAATATGTACCTAGAAATGAACTGAAAGAATGAAACACCAGACAAGCTAACAGCACAATTCCAATATTTTTGTGTGGGTGGCTCTATGCTAGCCCGGGCTCCTCAAATACAGTTCATGTTAGAAAATACGAATGATATGCGTGCTTGTTGGTATCACTGGTGTGCTGGTTGAATTTTTTCTGTTGTTCATGCAGGAAAAGATCAGTGAAAAAGAAAAAGTGTGTTTCAGTGAGCTGATATTTCAAAGAGCCTTCCTTGATAGTGATTCAGCACCACTACAGCTGGACAGCTCCTATTCCTCTGGGGGAAGTCAGCTTACAGTTCAGGCTGCAAAGAGCTTGCTGCTGGCAATCACAGAAGAGATGTGTTCCTGATTCTACAAGCACTGGGTTTTAAATTTAAAGAAAATAGTTCAATATCTCAGATCAATGGGGAAGCATGCTGAGGAATACATATACACAGTATTATAGTTATAGGATCTAAACCCAATCCAGGTGATTCAGAGAGTGGCACTGCAGGTGACAATGCTGTTCTATAAACATGTGTGGAACTGGTCATCAGTTGAAATCCAATAGAAAATAATCATTTACATGTAACATTTACTTGCCACTTTTAGTACTGTATAGTGTGCATACACATGTGGATTACAAAGTGAGTTGGTGACATAAAAAGCAAAAAACAGTTAGCAAACTGTTTTATTTTTAAAGACCATTTTTATATGCATACTTATGATAACCTTCAATCAGAGTTAGGGGGTGCTTTTGTAATTGTATGGCAGTGGGATTGGGGAAAGGGGATTGGACAGATGAGTATAGGGTCAGGTTGTAGAGAGAAGAGTTCTAGAAGTTGTCAAAGTGTGTGTGTGGGGGGGGGGTGATGGCTGATGAATAGAGGATCATCTATAACTTGAAAAAGTTCAATCAGCTTCAAAATGATAATTCTGTCAGACAAAAGGAACTAAGTTTAACACTAAGGTATGATTACTAAGTGGCAATACAAAATACTCAGATTTCCTTACCTTCTAAGATCTGACCTAACCAGATGGAAAGGTGCTCTTCTGATAACATGAGATCTGTCTTTGTATAAGAAGGGGCTGCTTCTATTCCTGCTAAATGCAGCCTGCATGACTTCACAGACTTTTTATTTTAGCAAGGAATATCCCAGCAGCTGCTCTGACAAACTGATAAGTGTAACTGCAACAGTCGTTTGACAGCTTCACATTTGATTGGAAATTTGTATTTCTCGATAAAGAAACCCCACCAAGTGTTTAAAGACTCTTAATTGATAGAGTATGCATAGCTCAGTATCCACACTTCCTTTCAATCATGGTTATCAAAATCACTCCTCTGTTGTCATGAAAAATGACTCAGAGGCTTCAAATATTAGCACTACAACATTCACAGTACTAAAGGAATATGAGCTGCTAATAACTTTCAGTTTTAAACATTATTCATCAAAGTATTAGAGGACTAAAGAGCTTCCAAATTTGGTTTAATGGCAGTGCTACACTAGCAACAAATACAAACACCTCTGTAACAGTGTAACAGTCACCTTCACAACACTAGGCAGGGCTACGTCCATAAGGTCTGTTTTTGGTCATTAATGGATAGCAATGAAAACACCACACCTTACGGTACTGCTGACTTGTTACCTTGTACATTATAGACATGCCATGTGTTCCATTGCTAACTGGTGGCATTTGAAATGCAAAAAGAAGCATTGTGAGCCCTCTAAAACTGTGAACCTTTCTCACTGGAGGTCACTGCAGGCTTTTTTCTGAAGTGGCCTCTGTGTTTATTACAAAAACACCCATGCTTTATTACTCCAAATCTCTTTTCCAGACTTTACATCCTGCTCGCCCCCTGCACTCAGTACTCAATAGTAGTAACCCTAACTCTATAGTTTACTAGGGTACATATCATTTTCCATTGCGGGTTTTTGGTCACAGCTGTAAGTTACCATGGTATTTGTTTTTTAATATGAGTCCACATTTGCAAGGCCCTGAATTTTTGATGCCACCACGTCATGCTGAACCTATGAAAGGAGGCAGGGCTGGGTGCTCTCTTTCCTGCTCAACATCCTGCATTTAGAGTAATACCCCCCCCCCCCCTCTGATTATCTGACTGGCAAAGCACATCTCACACCAGGCCTCCAAGGTGTGAGACAGCTTTGATTTTTATTAAACATGAGCCGAAGATTGCTTCTTTGTCTATATATATACACTGCTGTGCAAAAGTCTTAGACATTTTTCATTTATCTTCTCAAATCAATTGTATGATGGTCATTCTTGAAATCAGGACTTAAAAGACGTGTTGCAGTAAGTGTACTTCTGTTAAGAAAGGGGAACAAGATTAAAAGGCTGAAATATGCACAAGAACAGAGAAATTGGACTATGGAACAATGGTCAAAGGTGCTTTGGACTGTTGATGGATGGACAACTGTGCCTTCTGCCAGTTCTGATGTCAATTCAACATTTGTCTTCTTTCTATTCCTTAAGATATATATATATATATATATATATATATATATATATATATATATATATATATATGTAGATATATATAGGATAGCTGGTATATATATATATATATATATAGATGTCTACACGTTTATGATTCTAGACAGAAGTGTAGCCCTTTTAGGGGTGACATCAAAGACTTAAAATCCACGTCAGGTCTCGAATAAGATTTAGGAACGCTATCAGGGTTCCCATCACCTTTGAGAATTTATTTTTTTTGTTTATTTGGTGTTTGGAACTATGACTTACAGCACAGGAAGCAGCAGCAATATTTTATCTGTAGAACCAAGAGATAATCAAGCACTAGGAAATAAGAGCTTGTTTTTCCTAACAGCTAATAGATTGCATTCATACAACCTACATTACAATACAGTCCCCCTTTGATTTACCTGGCAGGTAAAAAAAAGTTTCAATAAATAGAAAGACCTCGTTTTCTTAGCTTTTTAAAATGGGCTGATATCCGTCGGTGAGCTTTAATTACAGGGAATCTTAAGTAGTTTTTCGTGTTTAAAAGGTGATGAATTGTATAATTAAAGAGCTAACAATGTAAATCAATGGGGTGCAAAGACAGTGGGTAATTAAACAAGAGTCATCTCCGTGAAATAAAATACAAATGCCTGGGATTTAAAGAAAAGAAAGTCATTATTAGACAGAGCCAGGAAATGGGATCTAATCAAAGTCAGGTGGTAAAGCAATGCGCTGTATTTCTAAATCACAGCGCTGTGGGCGGTGGAATTAAAGCATTTCACAAGATCAAGAAAGCGCCCCACGATCTAAATGAGTCGACAGATTATTGTAGGCAAGGGTGCAGTTTAGTAGCTGCAGCTGAAAGAATAAAAGAAATCAATTTGACACATACTAATCCTATTACACTATCAACTTTCCCCTCCCAGCACCACTAGTATTCTCATTGCTAGACCCATACTGAAATCAATGAAAATAGCAAATTCAATTCTGTAACTCTATTTATTTACCAAACACTGCATCATATTTTTAACATCACCTGACAACTGAATGTTTGATCAAGACAGAGACCTCCTAAGCAGACAAGCATTCCAGCTAATGCCTTGCTAATCGGTGTTATGCCTTGCTGTTAAGCAGTCTATGCCCTATACAAACCACAAAACAGATTGCAGGTACAAGCCAATCCTGCAGTCTCATAAGGGAAACATCTTTTTGTAACGTAAAAATAGTTTTTCCTGATTTCAGATTCATCTAATCACTGATCTAGAATTAGCATGACACTGCTGCAGAAAACAGTTGTTAGGATTTTAATGTGAAACCAGCCATGAGATGGGGGTGGATTGTAAACGCCATCATTTTAGTGTAACGGGCAGTGCTGTGTGATACACTGCCGTTACAGAGCTTAAAAGCTATAAAAAAAATAAAAACAAGAATGCAAATGAACAAGCCTCTTTGCATTGTGGTTAAGACCCTCGCTCCCTGTCTCCACCCTGTTACATTAGCCCTTGTGGGGAAGTGTATAAAAGAATAAGGTTCACCAATAGTTTCAGCTCAGCTTTTACACCATGGCCAGTCCAACAAGCTACCCCCTAACGAGTGACTAGTTCTGCCTGTTCAAACTTAGCAATTGACCAATGTAGTCTCCAGAAGACCTAATCCTTATGATTTCATCATGGATCCCAAACCAGAACATCTGCTCCAGGCTGGGCGTGCTAAGCCATTTAACCCTGAAAAGCTGGTAGAGAGGCATAGGGAAAAGCAACAGAAATCAGCAAGTCGTAGTATTTATATGGAGTCAGAGGACAGGGTCCTTTAGTTTGTGGTTAGTGGTGGTATCCTGGTGGAATATTTAGGGGTGACACTGAAAAAGACAGCTGTTGAAACATTTGTCAAAGTACAGTAAGAGGTTTCCTTAGATTTGCTCTGATTTTTACGGTTGCATGTTTAAGTTGTGCTTTTTTACTTGACATTGAGATAGAAGGTATAGCCTGGGTAATGTGCAGGCTTGATTTAGTATGGGCTTAGAATACAGGCTGCTGCAATATAGACAGGGGGTTAGCAGACAGACAGCCAGCAATCAGAGGATTGCAGTAATCCATTCAGCCAGACACAATGACACGAAACAGTACAAAGAGTCTCAGTCACAAAGAGCTAGGAAAGGCCAGTGCCTGGCAAAATATCGAAGACATTAACAGCAAACTTACTTCTTAACTGTCTTGCTAATGTTCCTCTATAACCCAGTCTGTGCACCTGGCAAACATGTTCCTAATTTTATTTTTTCTTCCTTTTTTTGGTTAGTAGTGAGCAAAGGATGTACTGGCTGTTCTTGTGATATGCATGCTGATTCAACTCGAGAGAACAGTAGTGCAGTTGTCCTTTTTGACCACCAGCTGGTGCCAAGCTGAAAGTAAAAAAAAAAAAAAAAAAGGTAAACAACATGACCTTAAAGTGGAATTGATTTATTTATACCAACGTTATCACAAAGTTCTTACTCACACTATGCCCAAACCTCCTGCGTACAGTGGGGCATTTTTTTCAACAAAATAATTTACTAAGAGATGTATTGCTTTCTCAGCTGACCCTCACTATGAAATCTTTTATTTTGTAGGTGCTTTCACTCTTTCATATGATAATGCAATCTGTGAGGAATGAGTGGAAAAGTCCCTTCTCTCACACACATACTGTACTGTAACACTCATACATGCATGCACACTAACAGATCCCTATTACTAAACTTGACATGACATAAGTCAATTTCTTTGAGGAATACTCGGTTGCAAACAATGACAGAATGCGTTGGCTTTTATGTGTTGAAATGGCATTATTATTTCATCATAGCTGTCAATGTATTTCTGCTGTGGGTTGAATGTGACGATGAATGCTGATATCTGTATGGTATTGTCCAGGCATATAAAAATAAAGCTTGAGAGAGAGAAAGAGTGAACGCACAAGGAGACAGAGAGAGAGAAGGGGTGAACGCACAAGGAGACAGAGAGAGAGAAAGAGTGAATGCACAAGGAGATAGAGAGAGAGAAGGGGTGAACGCACAAGGAGACTGAGAGAGAGAAAGAGTGAACGCACAAGGAGACAGAGAGAGAGAAAGAGTGAACGCACAAGGAGACTGAGAGAAAGAGTGAACGCACAAGGAGACAGAGAGAGAGAAAGGGTGAACGCACAAGGAGACAGAGAGAGAGAAAGAGTGAACGCACAAGGAGACAGAGAGAGAGAAGGGGTGAACGCACAAGGAGACTGAAAGAGAGAAAGAGTGAATGCACAAGGAGACAGTGAATTATTAATGACATTCAGAGCATGGCTGTGCATTCATCATCCCAGCATTGTCCTGCCACCTCTGTTTCCTTGCAGAAAAGAATGACACTGTCCTCTCAGGAGTGGATAAATGACCGCCGGTCAAGACGTGCACCAGCAGACGGGCAATAGTGAACTGAAATGCTGTTTCACAGGTTCTTAGCTAATAGCTCTGGAGGCTGCAACTCCACAGTTGCACACAAAGTGTGTCTGGTGCTTGGGGCAGTGCTGGGTGCAGCATAGGTCTATCTCACTGCTGGAGCTCTATAGGGGATGTAATGTATCATGTAGGGAATGTGGTTCTACATTAACTATCTCAAGAAGGGATGGCACTTCTTTGCATCCATTTATCTCTGCATGGCCCTCATAAGAGCATCTGAATTGTTTTATGGGATGAGAATGTTTTGGCATATTTGCAATATTTTATACACAAACAAAATTTTGTAACAACTGCAAATTTTGCTCTTTAAGCTCCTTACAGCTAAACAAATATTTTAGCTGTCCAGAAAATAAAGTATTGGCTCTCTGGAGGAATTGTTTGCTCAGTTATTCATATTAACTAGTTCTATTCCATGTTTTCCTGCATACAAATTTTTGTTCCCAGTTTTATGCATATGCTATATAAACATATGTTATTAAATATTCTGATGTTTCCTAACAAAGAATAACATTTAATAAAATTATATTTTATTGATGCAGTACTAGTGTAATTCTTCATGTCATGTTATCATTAGTAATCATAAGTGTTTTTTTTTTAATGTAATATTTTATAACACTGTATTGCTCTGGCCTGTTATTATAATTTATAATAATGTATTACTTGCTTATTTATAACATACAGTAGATGCACTATTGATTTTTTATAACCATGTCATCAAACATTTTAACAGATCCGTCTTAAAACAAGGCATTCAAAATGTCACTTTTGTCTCAATGTTTTTCTGCATTTTTGGAAAGTGAAGGAGACAAACATTTTGGATATTGCCTTCATGATTCATTTTATTTTAACACGCTGTCCCCTCACAGCTGGGTGAAGCCCTTTGCCTTCCCCTTCCTCCATTTGTCTCAATGCATTGACAGTGTTGCACTGCGGAGAGTAACCCGGGAGTACAAAGGGAAGGCTCTTTACTACTGCTCTTCCAAAGCCCTCAGATTCTCAAGCAGGAGCCCAAACCGTAGTAGAAGTACCTGAGCAGGCAATATACAGCACAGCATTTCATAGTCTCAGCAATACAAAACCAGGAGAACACACTATGACCTTGGAGCAGAGCAGGAGAGGAGAAGTGTGGCCTAGTGCTTAGAGCCTTGGGACTAGGAGGGAAGCAGTCTGAGCAGAGCTGAGCGACTGGGAGAGAATCAAGGGTCAGGAAAGTAAACTGTCTAGCCTGGGACTGGGAGGGAAGCCTCAGGGTTAGGGTTAGGGATAGTAGTTCAAATAATTTCCTGCAATAAATGGAGATGATATACAGTACAGTCCCAGTCTCCTGACAGTTCTGGCATCTTCCTCTCCCTGTCCTGCAGTTCATTACTTTTCCAGTCCTGTAACATGGCAGCTGGTTAGTGATATATGGGATTGACAGCTGAAGACAGGCAGTGGTGGTCGGTGAGCTGGAATATCAGCGTGGGTTTGGGAGGCATGGAGAGAGGAGGGTTGTGGGAGTCAAGGAGAATGGTGGAGCTGGAACAGCAGTCCAGCAATCCTCCAACAATAGGGCAAAGACCATTCTCAGATGACTCAGAGACCCATGGGGCTGCCACCAATCACAAAGACCATTCTCAGCAGACTCAGAGAGACATGGAGCTGGATTGTCATCCTCTAAAAAATCCAATGCAAAATCTAGCTGGCCAAGGCACTGTTGTAACCAATGATAGGTCAAACCATAAAATGTTACACTATTGTACCAGTCAACCTTTGATAACTCTACCATTGCAGCTGCTTTTGAGCCCTTCAGTAAAAAATGATGGCATTGCCATCATACAGCCACTGCTTTGTACAGAGCTATTGAATTGCCATTGCAGTGCCATAGTAGTAAGATCACGGGAAGGCTACATAACTACATTACAGTATTGTTTTAAGCCCTTTATTGAATGTCAATAAGTTTTAACATTACTCGACTGCTCCAAATGTCTGTGGGATTCCAAGAGAGGTTTTGGAGGATGTCAAGAGAGGTCAAGACTCCTTCATTAGGGATGCTCAGCCTTACAGCTCAGCAGGTGAGTGTCTTTGGCAGAGGGTGATTATGTAGAACAGCACTTGCCTTGCAAATTCCATTGCAAGGAGGTATTCACGAACCCCTACTGCTTCCTAGCGGAGTCAGACCCAGTGTGTTGCAAAAGGGTGATGCATTTAATCCCACTTCTTTTTGTTAAATGGTGTGTATAAATATGTGTGTGCATGGGGGGTGGAGGTTAATTCAAGTCTGGCATATGCAAGTAAACAAGCAGGCAAAGCAGTAGGTCTCATTATTTCTGACAGTGTAATAGGGTTAAAATGTATGCATAGGATGACGCTCAATTTCTAGGAAATGGAATGTGTGATGTGGCAGCTGCTGCTAGTGGATAGGACTGATAATGAATTCTCCCTGCCTGCCTGGCTGCCTGTTTTACATGTCTCTATGAATCTACGTTTGGATATTAAAAGGTGTCATACCCAGAGTTCACTACAATGAATCCTCTATGAATGTTAGGATAAATTATCTACGGGAGCTAGCCTAGGGATAGAAAGCTGAACTGACTGAAAAGAGAACTTGACTCCTAGCGAAACAAGGGAAGAGAGACAGAGAGAAAGGAAAAAAAAAAAAGTCTTGCAATTACAATCCGGCTCCCCCAAGGCATCTGGGATCAAACTCGGAATTCAGGATTCCATGACGGTTGCAGGTGTCGTGTTTAAGAGCCTGATAAATCCCATTCTGTTTTCTGATTGTTGTCTGTTCCAGCTTTTTTTTAAAAGAAACTGATTCAGGCTACAACACTGATTCTGATTTTCATGTTATTTTTTATCTTCGAGTTGTTTTACCAGCATAGAAAAAAAATAAGCCAGGGAACTAGGGAGCCAAAGTTATAACTTTGTCAAGACACTGCTAAATGAGGTGTCAGAACGGTTTTATTATCTGAGAGTGGCGAGCACAGGTGGGGCATACAGAAGAATGAGAAAGTGGCTGTGCTTAAGTGGTCTTGACTGTCTCTGAAACTTCATAGTTAAATTCATCTGAAGTCTAAGTTGCCAGAATGTTGATAAGTGTTTCTAATGCCTTAATCAGTCCTTACACCTAAATGCAAATAGGAAAAACAAACTAATAACTGAATAAAGAACAGTCCCTGAAATGCTGTGGTATAATATGTTTTAAAAGCACCAGATATATCTCATACGTGTTTATAGCTGTATATCTGTAATATAATCAAACACAGTATCATACTACCTTGGTGTAGTATTGTCTATAGTATATTATATATATATAGGTATAATATATATATATATATATATATATATATATATATATATATATATATATATATATATATATATATATACATGATGAAGACACTGCACTTGTGTTCAGGCCAATGCTATATATTATTTATTGATACTCACCCTCAGTATATGGAGAGTACATACAGAGCAGAAGAGATGTGTTAACTGCACACAAACAGGTTTTGGGTGCAAGATTGCTTCAGTACATGTATCAAGGCCACACAGAAATGTGCAGTAACACTCAGGAGAGCATCTTAGTTATAATGTCTTGATTTGAAATCTTTTTGCACTTCTATAACCCTCACCCTCAACATAATCCTAACCTTAAACCTCACCCTCAACCCTCACCCTAACCCTAAGCCTCACCCTCACCCCAACCCTATATATTATGCAAAATGATTTACACATTAAGTGCATTGTAACTGCATAATAACATTGTAATTATGTGTAAGTACACATGTATAAGTAACTACTATATAAATGCACAGTAATTAGAGACATAGTGTTACTCTAATCCAAACCTTAAATCACAATTTTACCTCAAACCTTTAATTGAGCCACTTCAGAACATGTGGTTTTAATTGGAGGATGCAAAATGTTTCTGTGTTATTACACTTTTAAGTTTTAAAGAATTTTACAATCTATATCAAACAAGAATGAAAGAGAGAGAGAGAATAAGAAAGAGAGGTAGAGATTATGTCATCAGTATCACCTCGAGGGAATAGAAAGGCCCGTGAAACATTTCCTCAAGAATTGGAAATTAAAAAATGTTCTGTGCTTCTCACTGTTAGGGTGCCTATGAAAATCCCTGTGCGTTTAATGTAATAAATTAAACACATGCTAACAAGATACGCTTCCATTAGGAAGAATGGCAACTTTGTTAATATATGCAGCTCAGCTTTATCGCAGGGATTATGCTCCACAAGTTACTTTATTAAAAAAAATGAAAAAGATAAAAGAAAACAGTAAATATGAAAGGTTATGCAGTGACTACATGGCTTCAAAGCTTTTTTTTTTTTTTTTACAAAGGCTTTACCCTTTTAGAGACCATATATTTATAGGTCTAAACTCTATAGAACCATGCATCACTGTTGATTAAGATTGACGACAATGACAATTTTGACTTCTTGAATATTGCTTTTCTGGCCTTTTTCTGTTAAAGGAATTTTCTGCATAGCACTTACTATCATTTTACCCTGGCTTATTTGAATGTTATTTGTATTTATGTGTTTATTTATTTTTAACTGCGGACAAAGAGTTGTTAGGGGAAGCTCTTATTGTGTCTCAAGGCTGGTTGAAATTGTACCTTACCTTTATGTTCAAGAACCAAATTTAAAAAAAAAAGATTAACCTATTAAAAAATAGACTGCTACAAGCAAGGATTGATTAATTCATCCCAAATTCTTAAAAAAAACACACACACAAAAAAACCCCAACAAAACCAGACACATGTTATTTGTATTCTGTTTGCACACTTTCCATTTGTCAATCAAATGGAACTTTCCAGAAAATTACTTTTTTTTTTTTCTCCCTTGCGGTTGAACCGTGGTTTTATCAGCGCTTCCAGCACGAAATATAAATACAGTTAATCCTAGGCAGGCATGCCAAATTGGGATGAGCCAGGAGTATAATTGTGTCTTACAATTGAGAGCCCGGGGTTACAGCTACTCTCCAAGGGCCAGGGATGCCAGGATCAGCAGCTTCAGGGGGGATACTTAGAATAATTCTGCTGTTTACAAAAAAGCCGGGGGAAAAATCATTAGAATTGTCTAACTGCAAAAAAAGATTCCATGTCTCTTTCAGTCAAAGTTAAACTCACATACCTTCCCTATACTCTGGACAATAGATTGCCCAGCTGGAATGGCAGATAGAAGTGGCATGATATGATATGCTAAGTAGGCTTGAATCCAGTGGCACTGCTTGATTACAGAGAGATAAAGGAGTTTGACAGTCAGGCAAACACAGAAGCGTAGATCTGGAATAGTTCTGGCCAGCATATTAGCTGCAAAACTACAAAAAAGAGGGTTCCATTTGGATTTGACACAAACTCTCCCCCAACCTCTGAGCAAACCTTAAGACCCTGAGTAGATGCAAAGCACATCAACTAGCCTTGACTCTATTCTAAAATAACCATGCATTATGGAGACAGATCTGGCCGGATCCCAGGAGGAAAGCCAGTAAAATGGTACATGGACTTATTGGAAGAGAGGTAGAAACAACTCTGTAATCATTAGCCTGCTGTGTGTCTGTGCTAATGCAGTGATGGCCAAGCAGGCATCAGACCTTGAACGTGAAACCAGAGGCTGCATTCCCAATCAGGCAAGCCAGAGAACAAGAGAGTGGATGCTATTAACAAAGAGGAGCATCACAAGACAAGTAAAGAAGCTGTACATCGTCGCAGTTCGCATGCAGGAAGGCTGTGATCAGATGACATTAACCTCTTGACTGCCACTTGAATGCACCAGGTACTGCACATGCGCAAATAACAAGAGGATAATCTTTTCTACTATAAAATGTGTTGATTCCTGTGGAGGCACATGGGATGTTTTTACCAGTCATGAATTACATTGCCTTCACTCTCTTTTGTATGTATTGTAAGTATCACATCCTTTTCTACCTTGTGTGTTTTCGACTGTAAACACACTACTGCAGTCAGCAGTAAGCAGTTCTAAGACTAGTTTAATCATCTACTAGACTGTTATCACCTATCATATTCAAACACTCGTATTTTATCGATATGTTTTAATTACCAGTTCATCCTTGTAGTGGTATTCATTGGTACAGCTGGTTGCAATTTCAGATTAAAGAGAGCCAGTTTCCCTTTATCTTGTCAGATCAGAGCATGATAATGAAGTGAAAGGGTCCCTCACTCCACCTGCCAATGGTGCAGCAGGTAACCGTAGCGACGACAGGGAAACTGAGACGATGCTCTCATTTTGATTAATGGACCTCTCCCTGCCAGTGAGTGAGGAATTATCAGAAGGGTCACTGGCTCGTTTATCACTGTCGGCAGACACGGTGTGTGCTTTGTTAACACTGCCGAGTCAGGTTGTCCCAGCACAGCTAGTTCCACCTGTGCCTGAGCTAGGGGAGGGAAGGGTGGAGGGGGAGCAGAGGTTTCTATGCCTGTGCTGGTGTGTGCTGAGGTTCTCCTGCACAGCTGGCTCTGGAGATCTATTCCAATCCAGGGAGTCTTACATTAGGAAACAAGGTAGTTAATTGCCATTGATTGGTACTCAGTTGTTTTGAAATCACATTCATGAATCACATTTATAAATAGATGTGATTTGATCTGTTTAGTATAAGCTGCCCACAAACACTTCATAAAGGAATTTACTCCAGAAAATTCCTCTGAGCTCTTCACTTGTGAGTGTGACAATATCAACTTCAAACAGATCCTCTTCTGCATTCATACAGTTTCTGTTTGACAACAGAAAAAAAAAAATACTGCTCTGTTTTCTTAGAGATGAGCCCATAGGGCTTATAAATGACAGGCTTTCAGAAATGTCCTCCAACAAAGCCTTAATTGTTCAGATCCACAAGGGTGATGTCATTGACAACCATCATCTTTATTTTCATTCCTACAGATGGCTATATCTATCTATCTATCTATCTATCTATCTATCTATCTATCTATCTATCTATCTATCTATCTATCTACTTGTGTACTGCTGCCTTGTTGAAGTGCATCAGTCTGGATATACATCACTAGCACTGCTAACACCTAAATATAATAACTATATTTCCACAGATGAAGAGACTCATCTAGCAGGCGGAGGGCATTGTGAATCTCTGTGTGGTCCTCTCCAGATGAACATACTGTACACAAACACGTTGAGTGCCTGTAGACCCATCAGCTACACACTGCTTCTGGCAAAACGCAGACAAACCAAAGGCCAAAAAGAGCCATTAGCGCTGCTGAAATTAATTTAAAATACATTTAGGGGAAGCTAATTCAGCCAAATGTTCTCAAGCAAACACATTTCTAGGGACAGAAGGCACTTGGCTACATCATTGTAATAACCTAGGGTGGAATTTGTTGTACAAAGAGATGTCATCTTGCGCAGTTTGGGGTTCCATCTACTCAAACTACAAAATGGTTTCTGTTATAACAAGAGACACCTAAATGACATATAAAGTTATTATAAATTTCAAACTCTGATGTATCTTTTATGCACAGAGTATATATATTGGAATTTTGCTGCCTAATTCGCTACCCCTCTTGGTATTTTATATAAAGGCACAAATGGCTTTTCTGAAGCCGTAGTTTAAGCTGACTTTAAACCACCCCTGTATGCTGTCCTTGTCTAGCAAAAAAAAAAAAAAAAAGAGGTTAGCTTTAGCTCTTTGAAAGTGAGACACGCATGCCTGGGTTTCATCCCAGTAGCAATCAGCCCTGTTAGGGAAAAAAAATCAACCTGTCACACCCAGGGAGAGGGAGAGGAAGAGAGAGAGAGGAGTGCTCCTGTAATTGTGTGGCACTCTGTCGAAGGATCCCCTGCCACGTTAAGCCAGCTGATTCATCTCAAAGCAACGCTCCACTGCTATTTTAGCCATACCGATTGAAGCTCACTTCATCACAGAAACCAGAAGTGTGGAGATGCAGTTACAGCAAGAGCTTAACTGTTTTTAATAATATTACAAGAAGACATTCTTGCCTGGAAAAAATAAAAAAGGAATTGATGCACCTCTGCTGAGATATCTTTGTCAAACTTACTGTGGGGTTGCAGTTAACTGTAGTAAAGTATGAAAAACATCTTCTCAATAGCTCAGCTATAAACACTCGTCCACATTGCCTTCCTCACAATTCCTTAATTCTAATAATATCCAAATTCTTTCCTTCTTTCCCTGCCCCTCGGTTCAAAATCACTAGGCCACACTAATTTACAGTCCTCTACTTGTAATCAAATAAACAGATTAGCATCAATTAAAAGATCTGTCAAGCTATGTTAAATAGCACTGCCACACTAATTTGTACAGCAAGCTCCAGGGGTGTATCACTAATCGACAAGGAAACAATAGGCACTGTCTAGGAAGTTACTTTTAAAAAGTAGTCTGTTTCAGTTACTTGAACACAGTTGCTCGTTGCAGTTACAAATCGATACTTCTCGGAACACAGTCTATCTTTTACAGAGATTTTTGTTTTTCAGTTTGGTCAGAATGAAACTAGGAATATTCCTTGCAGATCCAGCTGTCGTTCCCTCCTGTGACGCTTTTTTTCTCGCAAGAGGATATAAAAAGTTCTTTCTGGTTTTGCCTTAGCCTGAGTCTTTTTTAAAATGTAACAAAAAGTAACTAAGTTACCTTTAACATAAAATGTAATGTGTTGCCACATTTAGTTACCTGTATGAAACAAGAACTATTAAGTTAAAAGTTCCTGCAAAATGTAATCATAATAAGGCAATGTGTTACCTGGATACTGGTGTCTGCTGAGAAATAAATAATAATAATAATAATAATAATAATAATAATAATAATAATAATAATAATAATAATAATAATAATAATAATAATATACTGCAAGGCAAGCGGTAGGAGTAATTAATGCACAACTAACTCTAATATACTGCATGCAACTATGTATATAAATATGAAAGGTAACTGTGTCAATATGTATACTATGTATAATGTAATATTCTTGGTTCTGCTGTACAACATATAAGTACTGGAGGCCAAAGAGTTAATATAGGATTTTGGTTAAGCTGGAGAGGACATCTATAAACATTAGAGCAATAAAAAGATGATGTTTCTGTAGAGCTCAGCCTTTTCTCCCTCTTTACTTGTAATTTAATGGATTCAAAACAAAAAGAACCAAAACAAATTGCATTTGTAGGAAATGGCGTTTGAGGACAAATGCAGTCAGCGACTGCTCACAAAGTGAAAATGTGAGCTGGCAGTAAGGGAAAGAATGGGAATCCAATTAGCGACGGATTTCAAAAGCACTGATGTTGAGAGAGGCTGGTGTCAGGACATGTTGAAAGGGTTGCTGGTCATCCGCAGCACAGTTAGGTAAGGTCTATACCTCTTTTCCACTACAGAGCCCAAGCCGTGCAGCTGACGTTGCACTCAATGGACGCATGGAGCCGCATGTAGATGATGTGGCATTAACAGCCGCTGTGTGTTTGAGTTGAGAATGGCGAATCCAGGGCTTATGGTTGTGTTTGTCTTTGTTTTCCTTCTTCATATATTACTGAATACAACTGAAAGGGGCTGAATACGCAAGGAGGAGAAGAATGCTTCTTGGAGAGAGCCATCATTTGTACCTTTCTCTCCTCTCACTCGCTGCACTCCATCTTGTTCCTCCTTTTTGAGTGCACTGACTGACACAACATTCTGGCAAGAATCATTAAACCCACCTCTCGCTTTGCTTGGCTGAAAGCAAGATTCAGGTGTGTTGTGAGGCCAGAGTTTCATGGTTTGGTTCTTACTCAGCTCGACATATAGCCAGTGGAAAATCACTCGTATCAGGTGTCAGTGGAAAAGGGGTATATGTGTCCACTATAGTGACTTTTCAATAATAATTTAAAATGTTATATTCAGTGTCTAATTTTTTGCATGTCCTAACTAGTCCTAAAAGGAGCAATTAATTTAATTATTAGCAGTTTGGTTGCTGAGACCATGGGGTCCCCTGGCCCCTTGTACCTCTGCACTCATAAAACTGATTGTGACAGACTCATTAAAATGCAAATTCCATACGTGTGACAGGGTACCATGTAAGTCTTGACATACCAGGACCAAGACCTGACAGGTATGGAAGGTTACTGTAGAATCCTGCAGCACCAGCGATCCTCCTTGCGACAGTATTATAACAGTAATGTTAGGCGAATGGGTACATCTCTCTTAACAATGAGATGTCATAAAATGCAGATAATGTACAAGATACAGGGAATGGAATCTGATTGCTGTTCCATATCACTCCCCCTTCTATCTCTCCTGCCCTCTCCCTCCCACCATATAGCTCTTTATTTTGATGCACAGAGCAACTAAGTTGCATGAGGGTGCGTTTCAGTTACTCATCCAGGAGAAGTTATTGGAGTAGTTTAGTGCTTGTTTGAGATGTTAAAACTGTGTTCTTCTTCTCTGAATATTTGCATTTTATTACAAACAGGGTTCTTCTCTCTCTATTCCAGACTCCTTTCTCCTTCTCTCTTTCCATCCCTCCTTTCTCCTTTTCTCTTTCCATCCCTCCTGGTAAAATTGATACCTCCCCCCATTTCACTCTCATGCCTGCTTTACACACTGCAAATGAACCACCCAAGAAAGCCATAAAAATGCACGCAGCTCAAAGACATACTCCTTGTGGGGGAGACGCAGAGCTGACACTTGGCAGGCGTGCAGCGACAGGATTTAAGCTGCAGGCAGAAATCGTTTGGTTTCAAGCTGGTGCCAGTGTGCCAGCCTGAAAGAGTGGGCTCTGGCTCTCAGACTTGGCAGGGAGGGAAGGTGGCAGCTGGTGTGTGCCCGTTGCTTGCACCAGTAACAGCAGGGAGAGCTGCAGTGTTTAGCAAAAAACAAAACACAGGGAAGGTCAATTTTGAAATATAGAAAATAGGTCTCTTCCTGTCAGTAATAGTGTTTTCCACATTTGTAAGATATTTTCAATATAATTATAGTATACGAAAAAAGTGAATCCCCCTATTTATTTAGTTTTGAGCTTGAATATTTAATAAAACATACTGAATATAAAATGATCCTTGTGTGATGGCAAAATTATTGCCTTCAGGTTACAAAAGTCACCTCGATTATGCAAATATTTGCTTATTACAAGTGACTTTTGTAGCCCCAGAAGGAATAGATGACAGCTGTAATCAGTCTCAACAGCAGCTGCTATCTGTATAATATTTTCACATTTAAAGAACATTTTCAATTTTAATTTTGAAACAGAATATTTCTCCCTGGTATTGAAATTGCAGTGCCAGTTTAATACCCCAGACTGCCCCTTCTTGAACCTACTGCTTAATGGATTTGAGAGAAGCCCCAAATCTGATTACTTTTAAAAAGAATCTAATGGGCTATCTAGAAATGCATTATTAATGCACCCACATTGAATACCAAATGTGCTTGTTTATGCTTTTTGGTGCTATTTCTGTTCTTCATTGATTCGTTTTTAAGTACTCAGTTTTTACTGGTGACTTTGTTTTCAATCAGTTGTATGCTGCAAACTGTACCAGTGAGTCACTGCTTCTCTGAGGAATTCCTTGGGAATTAGAACCCCCCAGATCTATAGATGGACTGCACACTAACTAACCAGTTCATTAAACTGGGACAAGCAACTGTGTTGAGTAAAAAACAAAAACACCAAGTCCGCGCCTCAATAGCGTATTGTCGTAGATATTGCATCCGTAACGTCCTTTAACACTTTCAGTTCAAAAAAAAAAAACTTAACAAATTCAATGACCAACGTTTCACCCAAAAGTCACGTGCAATGTCTTGAAGTTTCTCTCATTATTTCTAAAATTCTGTGCAGTCGCAGTGTGATCCTCACAGGGCTTATACAATCATCTATAATTCTCAATAATTTAAAAACTTACATGCTAATTTACTCTGTTCTGGGGGTGACCCTGATTCTGAACCCAGTTTAATTGCAGTTCGTTTTCATTTGGAGACTGATGCTTCAGAGATTACAGACACTTCCATCCATTGATCGATCCATTAATCACTAGACTTTCTAATGAGCAAAGTCCTCTAGCTACACCACCTCATCCTTTTTTCCAAAGCTTTTTTTTTTCCTGGAACAATTAGTAAACCTGGCAAACAACGACCTACACAGCAGCAGAGAATCATGCAGAACACTCCGAGTAGGCTATTAAACAGGGAAGATATCACAAACATGTGCATGATTTACGTGGCTTTCAGCCCTGGAGAATATACATGCGGCACCCTGGAAAAAGAAACTTTAATCTTGGAGAAAATAAAAAAAGATTGCTTTATTGAAGTACAAGGGATCAGCTTTATTTTCTATCAAACATGAAGGGAGATCAAAGGCAGGTGTAGAATGAATGGGAGTGGAGGTATATTGGCTAACCTTAAATTGGGTCCTTTCAGGATAGGAGTCCTAGGGGCTTGCCTGTCTAGGAAAAGCAATTGATTAAATCAGTGGCCTGCTCTCTCGCTCTCTTTGTCTCACTACTTTCTCTGCTTCTTTATTTCACAGCAATTTTTGCTGCGAGTGTACAATCCAAATCGAATGGAAGGTGGGAGGACGGGGAACAGGGGAAGCAATGACTACTTGAGAATTGAAGAGTAGTCCAATGTTACACTGTGACTCCAGTAGGCATCTATTACACTATAATTAGACTGTTATAACATGGTAATGACACAGTAATGCCTACACGACTACTGTGCATGTTCAATTGCCGTTTTATTAATGCAATGGTCTTAAACCGGGGAACAAAAAATGCAGATTAGTTCCAATCTATAGTTGTAGAAAGCTACAAAATAGGAAACAAAAATATCTCCAGCGTACAGATGAGGGAACCAGTAATAATGTTGCTTATGCTCCTCCTAATCAAAGTAATTATAATAAACTATTTTTTCTATGAGCTAGAAACCTCTAATTGGGCACCCCTGCAGGGAACTAATTTGATGGAAAACCAACAATGAAAGTTTGATAATCAGATTTCCTTTCTCTACAAATCCTCAGCTCTAACCTTCAGTTCACACTTCGTCCTTCAAAAAACACTCACAAAATCCTGAAGAATGTGACAAAACTCCACTGAGAAGCATTAGCAGACGTGATAGAGTTGCACAGCGGTTGTCCATCAAAAGAGTCTTGGTGTTTCATTTACAGAATAGAGAATGTATTGCAGCCAGATCATTAAAAAAAAGAGGAAGGAAAAAAAAAACCACTTGTCCTTGAAACTAGACTCTCTTTCTGTACCTCAGCCTCTCAGCAGCACATTGATTCATCTACTTTTTCATGCTGTGCTAGGGTTGCCTCACTATGCTTTGGGAGCAGCTATACTAATTCTGTGGTGGGTTAGAGCTTACTGCTGAGTCACTGTCACAAAGATGGCAGCAGTGGCTGACGTCAGACCAGAAACAGGAACCAGGAAATAAACAACACCACTTGTCCTTGAAAACTAGACTCCTCGTTCTGTACCTCTCAGCCTCTCAGCAGCACATTTGATTTCAATCTACTTTTTTTCATGCTGGTTTGTGGGCTAGGGTTGCCAGGGCCATCCACTATTCTTTGGGAGCTTCTAGACTCCTCTGTGGTGGGTTGATGAGCTTATCCCTTACATGCTGTCCAATCGTCAACAAAAGGTGGCAGCAGGAATGAAGTGGAGTTTGGTGAAGCTGAGCGATTGGTTTCGCTCAGCATTTAATAATGAAACAGACAGAAAATAAAAGGTTGTAAAGACAAAACACACAGGACACGGCACTTTCGCCAAAATAAAGAGACAAACAAAATGGACTACACAGACAAACACGGTGAGCTGATATTTAACTATTATTATTATTATTATTATTATTATTATTATATTATTATTATTATTATTATTATTATTATTATTATTATTATTATTATTATTATTATAACCTCCGTCTCCAATCCCATTCTCCACTCCCCGAACACACAACCCCAAGTGAGTGAAAACATGCTGCTTTTATGCAGCTGTACCGAGACTCGATTGCTAATCAATCATTCAACTGGAGTCGCGGTACAACTGCAGGTGAATTAATAAAGTGCAATTCCCTGTGCTCACATATTATTACATTTTACCTGCACGTGAAATGCTGCGCAATCCTTGTGCTTAAATACTAATATACATTTTAAACAACTAGTGTTCCACAGACCCATTTATATCCAGTGTACCAATGACTATACACCAACATTAAACACACAACATGCAACATATAACACTGAGATACACACAGGGGCGGGCAACATTGTCACAGTCACACATCCCTGTATATCTTCCTCTGTCTCTATTGTCCCTTATAAAGCTGAGGGATCCTCTTCCCTCCCAGGCGAGAGAGCTATTCAGTACGCTTTGTTCCAGCGAAGGTGATGCTATCTGCTATTTGTTTAAAGGAGACACAACTGTTCCAAAACAAAAAATAAATACAAATTAAAATGAAAGTGAGGCTGTCAACTCTGGGTTTTCTCTGCCGAACTCCCTTTCAAGTCGCATTCGCTCTTTTTGTTTTGATCCCAATTCATCACAAAGGCTGGGTGAAAGGAAATCAGGTCAGGGTGACTCATTCTTTTAAGCTGCCCTTAATACGGAAGCTTTAATGGTAGCAAAATATTCTGACAAAGCCAGAAGAGCTGTCTCCAGCGTCTCTGTCAGCCCCAGTCTCTCTCCAGGCTTGCCTTGACTCTCAATCCCTGTTTGCTCTTACAAGATGTGGCTTCCCAGCCACTAGGAGGGTTGTACTTTTGCAATGTAGTTACAGGGCTTATCTGTATTATAGACTTGCTGTCTATCCCAAATTGAAAGCTAGAAGATTCCAGGAATGGGTGCTGCTGTTTTGTTTATTAACCTGTTGAATAAATGTTACTGCAACTCAACCCAACTTCCCAGAAGGTTATTACCTACTAAAACAATCTGATGAACCTGCAGGAAAACCAAACAGTTTCTGATTCAGACACTAAAACAATAATCCGGGTCTGGTTGCCATGCTTATGATAAATGTGTGCTAAGTGGTAAGACGGTCTTGAATTGTAATTGTCTATAAGCAGCTTTCGTAGCTAAATGCACATCACTTGACAGCTAAGTGACTAAACAGTAATCATTTTAAAATGCAATTCTGTTATAGAGAGAAGGTAAAATAAAACTTAAGTCATTTCCAAATAATATTCAATTGCAACGCAGTGGTAGTACAATGGCAGAGTAATAGTTTTGTGCTACAGGATAATGAAAATATGTACTGGTAGACTTTGACCACAGTGGTAACACATGCTAGTAATCCTTGGTAGCATCAGAGTGCCATGTCAGAGCCAGACATTGTTACGTATCAGGACCGCTATCCAATAACTGTTCAAATGTCTGGTGTGTTTCCATTGCTGTTCTGGGCTAAACTTTACTTTCTTAAAAAAAAAAAAAAACCTGAATTAATTAATGAAATGTTATGTTTTTCAATTGCTAGGGTTTAAAAAATACATATATCTAAAAACACAGTGTGGATCAATTACGAACCCCCTGGGGATCCGTAATTGAATTCCACAGTATCTGTGCTGTAATTTTCAGAGCACAGTGCCATTATGTCTCATTTGTATACAATCCATTACTGGAACCGGAGCAGAAATAAATGAATCCAATCTCTCAGGATGAGCAGGAGGTGGCTCCTAGGATAACTAATTCACTGGCGTAGTTTTTCCTTCAAGGCTTCACAGGGGATATTCAAGGAGTATTCTCTTATCTTTAGATGCTAGTAACTATTCAAAGACCACCTAAGCCACAGTGACGAACAGCCTTCGGTATGCAGGAAAGTCTGCCTTTCTCACCTTTACCTTTCAGCTTAGTGGACTAGTGCCCACAGCTGGCATTGTGCACTGCCAAAACTCATAAGGTGGATTTCAAGTTTCCTTATTGAGCAAACCCTTTCGTGATACAAGCACACTTTCCCTGGCTTGTTCTGTGCCATTACCAAAAAGCAGCATTCTTTGTCAGCAAGATAAGCCACACAGCATGTGTTGACGTACCCCAAGCCAAGTGACATCCATCCCATAGTATATTTACATTTTATGCACATCCCTCAGATCTGTATTAGGCATTCCATTTTTTTTTTAAAGAGCTTCTTGGTTTATCATTTTCTCAAGCCTTTCTTTGGCTAATGAAAACGTGGGAGGCAGATATGAAATGACAAGGACCTAATTACTTGCAAAACTAAAAGAAGAAAGCAGTGCAAACTCTACCAGTATCCTCAAAGGGGCTGAGGATTACCCTTCAGAATCAGTGAACCAGGAAACCCTGTGTCTACAAAGATCTGTATGCAAGTGAAGAATGCGCTAGAAAAACTCTGACCAAGAAGTTATTCCTTTGAGATAAGAGTTATTTGTGAGCTCAAGATATCCAGACGGTGATTTATTATCTTATACAGGGAATAATTATAAAATAACCTTTTGTGTCATTCCATATTTGTTCCTCTTGGGAGTCTGGCTTGTCATAAATAATACTCTGTGATTGACTTGGTATTTCTTGGGGATGAGAGGCCTGACACTCTTATCAGACCAGAAAACAGATGTTAATGCGGTTCTGCTCCAAAAGGTGAACTTTTGTGTTTCACTGCGGCGATGAAAGGACCCCTTAATGAGGTATTCTCACTAATCAAATGGAGAGTGCGGAGAGAGCTGTGTGTGTGTGTGTGTGTGCTCTTCAGATAAATGTCCTTTCAGGTTGTTGTTGATAGGATGTGTCTGTCTGAGGGGAGCGGGTAGCTGAGCCTCATTTGTACAAAAATGCATTTGATTTTCATTCTGTGGCCGGACCCCCCTTCCCCATTATGTTTTATTTATTTATTTATAAACATTTTATAGAGCAACTTCAAACAAAATTCATGAAAATGGGATTGTAAAGCAAGTTATGAACTATGGTAGCATAATGCTTTAAAATACCTAAATATGGGGTCACATTGGATAGATTTTACAAAACTCTACAGTAGTGTTTTGGCACCTCTGAAATCGCCACGACCATTTTTAACTCATCCACATATTGCATTGATATAGATTTGATTTATATACGAACACCATGTTGGGTCATTAGTTCCAGTGTGTTCCACAAGAAAGATGCCCCTTACTGAGCAACCAGCATTACTGTAAATAAAAAAATAGTAGTTAACTATGCTTTAATGTGCTTTATGATATTTTAAACATGGAACACATCCAGTAGCTGAATATATAGAAGTGTCTGTCTGCTCCACTAAACGACCTACCTGTATGTTCTGTTAAGGACTTTAAAGTACTTTCCCAAGATTCCTTAAACACAGTAAACTTTTACAGTGGCAGTCGTCAAAGAGTTGTGCCCAGATCTTCTTTATAAGCACCATCTGACTTTCCCATTAAAATCTGAAAGTACTTTTTGAGAAGCGGATTCACAGAGTGCAACAGATGGACCTGACAGTGGAACAGCAGAGCACAAGATGCTTTCCAAGAGGAACAGCTTGAGATCCTGCTGTCTGGAATGCCGGTGGCCACATAGGGAAGATTCAGATGTTTCCTGGGGTGTGACCTGCTCTGTATCCCTCTCATCCCCATCTATACCAGCTGCCCTTCTCCCATAATGTGCCAGTACTCACCAGTATCATATCCCACAAGCCGTGCTGGTGCTTTTCAACCACTGAAACTAATACATCACCTTCGTTTATCTAGATGGTTTGTTTAATAGACTCTGCATGTCGGTTCAATTTTAGACCAGTGGGGCGCTTATTATAATTCAGTTAGAGTCGCATCATTGCCAGATCAACAAAAATCAATCTGCCAAGCCTCCTGCTCCTTCACTGCATTTTGTAAAGATTAATGCCGTGCATATATTAAGAGGTTTCAAAGGGACAAGAGATCCGAAACACCTGATTCCATTGCTACACACTTTCTTGAGCCAGGGAAACATAACACACTGAGTCCAAGCCTCTCAACCCTAACTCCTGCAGGCCACACTGTTTCCCCACAAGTCCCTCAGCTCTAATCACTAGGCCACACTGCTGCCCTCCCAGTCCATCAGCTCTAACCACTAGGCCATACTGCCTCCCAGTCATGCAGCTTTGAACGCTAGGCTGTACTACTTAACAGAGCTGCACAGTAGTTAAAAAGTTCACACAAATTAATTGAAAATGCAGATGGTGGTGGTGGTGGTCTCATGCAGATTGTCACCAAGTCAGTGCTGGGTTAACATAGTGGCATTTCTGAACTGGTTTGTGCTAATCGTTACCCACGTGTTGGCATCTCATTGGTTTTGCTGCCATTTGCTTCATTTGAGTGTGTATTTAACAAGCAAATTAAAATTAACTGGAGCAAGGTCCAATCTGTCTGAAATGTCACCCTACTATCACAGCTGCACATTAACAGAGAGGGGGAGGGACAGAATAGGGGTTTCTCTCTTTCTTGCTTTCTTTCTTTCTTTTGAAAATCAGCTTGGTTGTCACATCATAGACAAATACTTTTCTAGTTCATTTTAAAATGAATAAATAGCAGCAGCAGCAGCAGCTTACAGTCAGATTTACTCCTAATCTTGTTGCTATGCTGACCAGCATCACTGCAGGGAGAAGGTGTGCAAACAGGACAGATCACTGCAAAACGTCTAGCTTGTTGTCCTGCTTTAGGCTATTTGTTCTGTATTCTGTCTGTCCTGCAGGGAGCCTTTGGCCCCTGGTGAGGAGAAGGGGAGACAGTTTTAATAGTTGCTCGGTAATGAACGCTAGCTATTCTTCCTAAACCAAAACGCGGTGGCTGGGGGTGATCGGGTCTCTGCCAGCTCTAGAGACGCTTGGCTGCCCTCTCATTAATCACTCCTGCCTTAGAGCACAGAGAGGGGCATCTCTGCCTGTCAGCCCCTGGGCTTGCCCAGCGTGCTGCCCCTGCAGATCAACATGGGAAGGGCTGCTGTGGGAAAAACTGGCTGCAGCTTTGCATAATTCATTTCATTTCATACTTGTATTCAGGATTAAATGTTAAGAACTCCTTGGTCAAATTTATAATTCCTAAGTAAAATGTAATACTCAATGGAAACAAAAATGAGAATATATTAAATGGTACTGTAACCTGTTTTTGCTCCATGTATTCTTATTTTACAGCTCATTCAGTAACATGACTGATTACTACCCTTATGTAAAACAAATACATGAGTCTATGTAGTAAAGAGGAGACATTTCAGCTGCCTGGGAAAAGTGTGCTATACTGTAAACAACTCCCAAAACCGGAATAAAAAGAGGAACCTAACTTGTGTAAATACAGTCACAGCAAATAGGACACAGAGACGACAGCCAGGAGGAATGGCTGCTGAAAGCAACTTGGGAGAGCTGCATAGAGAACTTACATGCTCAGTTTTTTGTGAACTGTTTAAAGAGCCAGACTGTGGTCACCATTTCTGTCAATCCAGCGGTCCTTCCAATAACTCTGGATCTAGATTTGTTGTGGGCTCTGAAGGATTCACCTTTGGGAAGCACTACTGGGAGGTGGAGGTGGGGACATGGCCGATTGCAACTTGGGTGTGGGTGGAGTCTCTCAAAGGAATGGGCATGGGTTTATGGATCTTTGCTCACACCTACTGGCACTGAAAGTTAAACCTCTGAAAATTGGAGAGTTTTTGGACCACAAGATGGAACCGGTCATATTTTGCAATGCAGATGACATGATTCAAACTATTGGAAGAGAAAGAGAGGGAAAGAGAGAAAGAGAGAGCTAGAGCTGCATTCAAAAGAAAAAAAATCCAACTATCTCCACCATTTCCTTTCACAAAAAATCTTTTTTGCAGCTCAGTACCAGACTGCGGTATATCTGTTTGTACAATTATATCTAAATAGCTAGAGAGAGAGGTCACACTGTATTTCCTGCATGAAGTCCATGTCTCTATACACTCAAGCTGTGGAAATAATGACTCTTTCCCATATCTCCAGGAGGGCTTTGTCAGCTACCACTGTGACAAAAGGGTGATTTTAAGCCATGGCTGTATCTCGCTCAGCAAAAAATGACAGGACTAGAAAGTAAGCAGTGTGGTAGATATGAGGGGCTGGGAGAGAGGCAGTGTGGCCTAATAGTTAGAGCTGAGTGACTGGGAGAGAAGCACTGTGGTCTAGTTTTGGAACAGTGAGCAGTGTTGTCCATGTTTTTAATGGATAACTGGGATTGAGGAGATTAAGACACACACATACACACTATTTTATTTTATGGGTGTGTGTAAATGTGTCTCTATATGTTTGTTAGTGTGAAAGTATGAGTCTACTTTGTTAATGGTAGAGAGATTGCATTGATTGTTTATCATGAAAACAAGAACAGGCTAAGCAAACTTTTTATAATTAGAGGCAATTCACTTTAAGTCATTACAAGCTAATGAAGTAACATGTGTCAGTTAGCTTTCATGCCATCCCAGCAATAAAGTCTTTGGAGATTCTGAACTGAAAGGTACTTCACACAGAAGTTAATTGAACATGACAATATTGTCGTGCTATTGGGTTTAAAAGTTAAAAATAGGTACATCTCATTTGAAACTACTGGCAGTATTTCTATCAAACAAGGATAACATATTATTAAAATCGAATTTGGTACAAATGTGATTGGATTTTAACTAACGCTTAACCATAAGCATACCACAGCATTTCCAGCAATGGCAACACCATGTATTTGGAAAAATGTTAATGCAGTGAAATACCTGGTATGTGTATTAAACTCTATACAACACTTAGCATATTGCATATCTTTACTACATAGACTCATGTATTTGTATATATATATATATATATATATCCCTCTAGATGATGGCTGTATCTACCCACAAGCTTCCCTTTCAGCCATCTTCTATAGTGGATCCTTCATGGTGTATATGTTTGTTATACCATTGAGATAGCACTGGTACATTATAGCACTGTTGTAGCTGCCCGATATACCTTGGTGCAGGACCATTGCATTGCCATGAATTGCCATTAAATGTTTTTTCTCACCAATGTCACCTCCTTTGCTATCTTTCCTTCTTCAAGGTCTGACACATGACAACAATATTGATTAGACCTATGTACAGTTCAAGTCTTATTTATGTGTTAGATATAAATAATACAGTTTGCATTTGGTTTACATACAGTACAGGGCCTCTGGTATTTATTTATAGGAGTGCAAGGCCCTTATCCCTGCTTAACCAGTGAATAACAGTTTATACTATAAAAGAGCATGAGATTTAGCACCCCTGTCTCCAGAATATGGCAGAGGGGAGGGTTCTATGTTAGAAGCCACTCTAACTTTTAATTTAGCATGGCAACAGCCTGCCAATGGGCTGATATTTTATATTTTATTTCTATGGCTTTTCACTGCTGTGCTGAGTGGCTTTCAATCATTCACTTTGGAGAGCTCTGACAAATCAATATAGAGATAGGGAAGGGGGGAGGGGGCTCTTCAAAGGGGTTGGCCACCATACAGATTTATCTCCTTGCATAGTTTTCCATGGGCTGCTCAGAATGGAACGTGTGGTTCTGCTTTTAGAGTTTAACTCTGTTATGGGAGGTTGTAACAAGGGACTCGCTACAAGTGGCTGAAAGATAACTTGAAAACGTGATGTTGACGTGGGTGCTTGTTTGTTGCTTGATTGACAGGAGACTGACACTGGAAGCTTTATTTACATTTAGTACAGACGAACACACAGGAACCCCACGTGATGCTACCAGCAACGGTAGCACACCTGGGACATACAGTTTAGCGTACAAAAGGCAAAATAAACACTGAACAAAAACTGCAAGCAAAAGGTGCTGTGAAGACGACACACGCTACTCCACTAACAAACAGAGGTCCCGCGATCTGCTGTCGCGAAACTAACACCCTGCCCCTCATCAGTTCACCCAACTCCAGCCATGGATATACACATGGTCATTGGTTCATTGCAGTTTCCTTCTCCAGGAACAAACCCCCGACCACCTCCAGACCTCAGAGTATACACTCGATCTCCATTAGAGGGGGTCGCTTCATTTCCTGCCTCCAGTCGTTCAGCAGCACAGATGGGCTAATGCTTGGGCAGCAGCAACGCTCTGACCCCTATGGTTTACAGCAGCCTTGATCTGTGTAATCAGGATCCTTTTATTCCTGGTGCTGCGCCACGCCCACTGGCAGGCTGCTGCACTCAGAGCTTCAGGTTCCCCATTAAAACCAATCCCATTCTTACTTATACAATCACAACACTCGCATTTACAATAAACAATCACAGAAGCCCCCTCTTTATGTGCATGGCCCCAGCGCTGCTACAGAGGTAATACAATGTTTTTGAGATCTTGATTTTGATCTCTTCAACCTTTTCAGTGCCTATGATGAGATTTCTTGTCTCTTCTTATGTAGCCACCAGTGACCAACAGTATTGGAATGACTACATTGTTAAAAGATGACACACTGTTACGGGGAGTGTTGGGTCCCGTTTTGATCTTAAAATCTCATGATATGACACAACAAATCAGAGCCAGTGGACGCAGAAGGGAACTGTAGTGATTCATCTCAGATGATTTATCAGTGACCTGTTTCAGAAACAGATGGTCATAATAAAAATATATACTTTTAAAATTAATTTTCTCAGAATATATTTACTGTAAGTATACTAACTAACAATACAGATATTAAATGACAGAGCTCTCCAATTTTCCACCTGAAATATATAGTTCAGCACTGCAAGTGTTTTCTCAAAGTTTATAACAGTAATGTAATGTTATGTAGCAGCCAAAAGGTTAATGTAGGATTGCATAGTAGATCAAAATGAACATGTGTTAAATGCATTGAAATGATCTTTATACATGTGATTCATTCTTAATGTGATACTTATTCAACAGCACCTTTCGTGAGGTGCTGACCCATTATTGTGCAAGCCTGATTACAGCATTGCAAAGAGTGTTCTCATTAACAATGCCCATTATAAAGATCCCTCATCTTTAATGATCTTTATTGTGAAGCTTTTGAGTGTCAGAATCTCACAGTACATTACCTGTAGAACGTTCAGTGCAATTTCCCAGTACTTGCTAGGCAACGATAACATCTGTTCTGATAGAATTAATCAGCTACAGAATATACATGGAGCTGCCACTTAAAATAAAAAGATACACAGGCTAAGCTATCTTGCCCTGCCATGGCAGTTCACAAAATGTTCCAGTCATTTGTAACTGTTCTTCCCCCCTGTGTAAATCATCTATTCCTTCCCTGGCTTTTCACTTTGTGGCACAGCGGGTCTGTGATTGTTTAACAAGCCAGTTTCTCCTCAGGGCAGAAGTAGGAGTAAACTGAGGACAGCGATCTGCATGGGCCTACTTCAGACTGGCATGTTGAGCTGAAACGTATTTGCTTAATTGGTGCCAGGTACATTAATTAGCGTACCGGTGTGTGCAAACCAGTGAGTTTCCAAATTGTTTGTTAATGCTGAATGAAAGCTAACAGCTGGCACACATATCATTTGCAAGTATCCCTTTTCAGGTTCTTTGACTGGCTTCCGAACTCAGTTGCCTTCATTCAACCCTTTTCTGCCCTACTCCCTCCGTCCTGCTCTGTGAGCTGCTCCAACACCAGAGAGGAGTGGGTTCAACTAGAACACCTACAAGGGTCAGAAATGCCCTCAAGTGCCCAAGAAAATCCCGATTTCTGTAAGAATAGCGTTTATATACACATATTTGTTAGCACTTAAATAATACAGCAAACAATTTTTTTTACTGACTCACTGCCTGTTCCATTTAACTTCCTGGCAACCAGTTTAGTTTCCATAGTTTCTTGCAAGAAGCGGCATGGTTTATTTAAAATGTCTTCAACGAAAAAGACACCGGCTGCTCCTAAGATTGGTGAAGATCGCTCTGTCCAGAACTAGAACGGGAAATTTGTATTCTTGTATTAAGTTTTTTTATTTTATTTTGTTTGATAATTTGGTGAACATAGAATGTCTTTAAAAACTAGACAGACAAATTTTTTGTCAAGGTTTATACTTCTTTGTAGAGATAACAGAATACAAACTCAATGGCAGAGCAAAAGAACACAGAACCACTCAGAACAGCAGCAAATAATTTCAAGACCAACTAATGACAGGTAAATAAATGCCTTTTTTCAGTAGGGTCTCACTCTAACGTTCACACACATACACACACACAAACACACACACACGCACACGCACACACACACACACACACACACACACACACACACACACACACACACACACACACACACACACACACACACACACACACTAGTCTATCAGCTCTCCATCTGTTCCCTGATTAAATGTATTGGCGGGCTCTCTCAGCACCACCTGCCTGGACACTCTCCAGCACTCTGATTGTATCAGTGGCTGGAACATCAAACCTGCTGCACAAATGGTCCTATTGATCACAGCTTCCCTGTCAGGGCGCTTTTCAATTGCTGTTTTCTGGTGATTGGAAGCCTTCTTCTTCAACAAGACTGATGTTTGCCTGGGTACCTGACTGGAGTGGGTTAGTCTGAGCTATGCAGGGTGTGATATACTGGACTGGAAGCTTGGGGGCCCAGTATGGAACGCATCTGAGCCTCTTGAAGACCTTTGATTCCTACAAGCCTGTACAATAACAATGGTGTTGCTTGGATACTGTGTGGGGGGTCACCGCTCGACCCCTCACAAAGTCACGTTTATACATAATACATGTATTAATAAGGAATCAGGTCATTATAAACTGCTTTTACTAATGATTTACAAAAAAAAAACTGTATTTTTTTTTTGTAGACTTATATTAAATGCAGTGGGAAAGCAGAAAATCCATGCTGTTTACTTCCTGTTATTGCACTATTATTTTGAAATCATCAAGGAAATACTGCATATATTTTGTTAACAGAGAGAGAGAGAGAGAGAGAGAGAGAGAGAGAGAGAGAGAGAGAGAGAGAGAAAGCACTTATATGATGCATGAGAATGTTTGCAAATCACGTGTTTTGATTTGCAGAAAATAACTTAATGATTAATAAGAGATTACTACTGAATAACAGGGTAATAGCACACATCCCATGATTACATTCACAACCCCTGCTGGCACCAAGACTCCTGTATTGATGAGGCTTTAGTAGTGAGTGAATGGAATAATTAGTGACATCATTGCATACTTGGCACCCTTTGGATATCAAAGGGTAAAATAAGCAAAATAATTTAAAGGAGGGCTCAGGCAAGTGGTCCATTTGAAAAGTTGTGTCAAACGTGGTGCAAAATACAACACACAGATGTTGTTGTAACGCAGAAGCAAGCACACACCCACGCACACACCCACGCACACGAACACAGGAACCAGGTTGATAGCATAGGCTGACGTATTCAATGTATTCAATGACTGAATTATATATCTGGAGAAGGACACCCCCCCCTACCACCACCCCTCCCCCCTACACACACACACACACACACTGATCTAGAGAGTGTATAATCCAATTATTTATAACTGCAGCGCCCACTTACAAAATGAGTTCATCCTTCTGCTCATTCTGAAGACCTGAGCAGTTTTCCAAACTCACCAAGGTAGCATTACACCCTATTGACACGGCTGCTGTTTCCATCTTTCTGTGCCACCATTTATCATCAACCTCTTAGTCTGAGTCAAACCCCCACACACAGAGCAAGCACTAACTGGCCGAGGTCGTTATTTTTCTCTTAGAACCGGCTGAAGAATTCTCTTGTGGGGGGAAGTGTTTAAGAGTGGAAACAGTTTGTTATCAGTAAGGATGGCAGTCCCCGGGCAAAGTCATTTTTCTAATTGTTCATGAGGGTATGGAACATGACAAGAGCTGGCAGCTCACTCTCTGAGGCTGTTGTGCCCTCAGGCATCATTACACACTCTGTGATAGAAAAAAGGATGTACTCATCAAGTATTAGAATGCTAGTACATGCATAGAACTTTAACTGCAATGCACTCTCTGAAACAAGGCAGCCTTTTATCCTGGAAGTCCCTAGACCTGAAGTTGATGTACCTTCATCTTCCCAGATACAGCAGTAGCCTCATCTAGAGTTGGAGTGGAACTACTGAAGTGGAACCATTCATTCCGGAACTCTCAAGCTACAGCTGATGCAGCTTCCTGGGCCAAAAGAGTTATTATAAATGGTTTGCTCTGTAGGGTAACCAACCCCCTGCAGTGTTAAAGCATCAAACCAAAGCAACTTGCCATGACGTAGCCAAGCAGCTTCCTGACTGTGGTACTGTGATGGCAGACCAGCTAAATGATTACACCAATTGCACCTAAACTGTAAATAAAATCTATATACAATATTCTCCAATCAGTATTGGGGCAGCTGAACAACTTGCTTACTAAATATTATACAGTCCTTTTCAGACTCCATATAAAAAATATTTTTTATGAGCAATCCGTCTCACAAGTGCAGAATAACTAGCAGTAGGAAATCTATTCCTTATTTTAGCCTTCCCCTTGCTTTCTAAATATTGTGGCATCTATGCTTGGATAATCATCCTCTTTTCAAATGCAAAGCAGTTAAATGAGCCAGCCATCCAACAAGTGCAATGCAGAAAAAGATGGGTTTTCATTTCAAACAGCAAAAATTGGGTTCTCCGTTGAATACCATTTGTAGAGACGTCGTTTCTAAAAGCTTTCCAATAGATCGACTCATAAAAGTGTTTATCAGCTTTGTGCAGGAGTTGTGCAATCATAGGCACCTTGCAGAAATCCCTGAAGTTGTAATTGCTGTGGAGAAAACATGCAAGGCAAACACGAGAATATTTAATATATCGGCTGTTTTTTTTAGAGGGCTCTGCTTTTGACAGCAAACAGCCCCCATTGATCACTCACGGTTTCTTTAAAACCAGACTCGTCCTCCAGCCAGCTAGCTCTCCCCACTAACCTCTAGCAAAATCTCAGGCAGGCCGAATTAGTGATTTGTGAGCACAGTTCCAAAAACAGAATTCACAAACTTATTGAAACAGAGGCTGCAGTTTGTCTGTTCAGTATACAGCAGTAGATTCATCTCCTGTTGATCTTCAGTCCTGCTGATCAGTAAGTGGTTTGCAGCAGCCATGTGGTGTTCAATTTGAGCAGAGTGATGGACAGGAGCAGAGTTGGAAGTGGATTTTCTCCTGGTAAATCTCACCTGGCGATCTTTAATCTGTCGCTGGTATTAATAGCAGCTATTCCCAATTATTGTATTCCTGTCAGCAGATTCCTCAGCCATCGAGGCTGCTTGCAGCGTGTCATCAGGACCAGACAGTGATTCACTCCAGGTTTGTGAAAAATATATTACAGACACTACTTTTCTTAAAATGCTGTCAATAAAGCAGTTTCTGATTTATGGCCTGTGCTGCCTGTATGGAGTTGCATTGTACACTCGGACGCTTTCTGAGCAGTGGCTGCTGTAAAGGATGTCTCATTTCTCTGCTACACAGTCGCTCACTTGCTGCCAGTATTATGGAACAATGTACAATATGGTCTGTCCATTCACAAAAAAGGTGGCAGAATTGTATACATTTCAGTTTAGGTTCCTTTTTTGACTGCTAAAGTACAGCATTTTCAAAGGTTCCTCTGGAAACAACTGAGGTCTTTTGTTAATGATTAGTCTTTTAGAAATTATTAAGTGATCAGCAAGAGCTGGCTCCTGGTCTCCCCCTATGCAAACGGTAAGGTAAGCGAGAAGCTGTGCTGTACAATGCTCTTCAGTAATCATGGAAATTAGAAGAGACATCGCCAACGAGGGCTGTGACTGGCATCACAACTTCATCAAGAAACAGCTGATTATTACTGCAGCTCATCAGAAATTGCAAACCACTGGGTTTCAAATTGCATTAAAGAATGCATTCAGCCCGCTCTTCAATACGTCCCTTGCCCTCCATTCCCACGCGATGGCATATTAATGCAGTGCTCCTCCCAAACAGACTCTAAACAGCTTTAAAACAGATTCTCGCCATCAACAGTAGCTACACCTGTTGCAGTGCGAACAGAGTGAGACCAAGCCTGCTTTTTGTTTGTTTGTTTCTTTCTTTCTTTCATTTATTATTGATGATTCATGATTCTCAAACTGTTTAAATGCAAGGCAGCTAACATGCAATAATGTTTCCAACTAAAAAAGTAAAACCTTTTGGGGTTCACTCCTTCAGAAGTCAAGTACCCGAATCGGTTAAAAACTCCTGCTTTCTTTCTACCCTTGGTTGTCTGTGATGCCGCATTAGGTCAGAGCATATGGTGATTTTAAGCAGGAAGATGTATTGTTTTAGGTTCCAAAGCTGTTTAAGACTAAATTTATCAGAACCAAGATCCTTAAACCAAAAGGACAAATGCACTTTTTGAAGAAATGTTGTATTGGGGAGGGCTGATGTTATGTGAGAGCATCTATTATATCCGCCTGCTCATTGATGGGGAAGCACTATAAGGTACTGTGTGGTTTCTGAGAAACATTGTGTACAAATGTATGTTCCTCTCCTGAGGCTTATAAAAATGTATTAAAATATATATTTGTAATTCCTTTGAAACGTTGCACACTCTTTCCTCTCTATCTACAGCTGTGCACAGAGAAAGCTGCCGGTGCTAGACCAATTTAGAGTTTACACAGTGAGTCAACAGGGTCGTTGATAGAGTCGACCTGAGGTGTATAGACAAGACTTTGCACTCTGTCTGCAAGCTTTACCATCATCGTATCTGCACCTAACAGACTTGTTTAACTAACAAGAAATGCTGCCCATCAAGGGGCTGTTCATTTAGGACACCAAATGGCTAATTAGAAGGTATACAACAAAATGCACTAAGAATAGTGTAGGAGGCTATGCTGAGCTAGATAGGGCTAATGGTTAGATCTTAGCTATTGGGAGGGAAGCAGTGTGGCCTGGTGATTAGAGCTCAAGGACTGGGAGGGAGGCAATAGGCAGCATCCAACTAAATCGTATCTAATGTTTTCCTTCTATGGCCATTAGTAGTCAGAACAGAGTACTGGAAGTCAGGGAGTACCATTTCCAAACCATTCTAATAAAAGTGTGTGGGTCTCTTCTGTTTGCATTATACACGTATAGTAATATTAACATTGAGCCACTGGGTGGCACTGTGTGCTGTGCAAAAATCCCACATATCAGCATTCTCTAAAATTAGACTGCTGCAGGTATGTTCAAAATGTTTGTGTATATTTTTCTTTTCTTCTGGAATATTGCCATAACCCTTTATGAGATAATACTAAATTCAGGCAGTGCTGAGATCATTTGTAAATAGAAACTATAACCATCACAGACTGTGAATCTCCAAGCAGAACTAGTTGCTGTTGAAGTGAGCATCTCCCTCGTCCCTCGAACCGTATAGCAGGCAGCATGATGTTTTTTTTTTTTTTTTAAACAAGCTTATTGAAACATATGGCTGTGTTAATTTTTTGCAACTTTGTCTTTTTTTAAAACTTTTTCTTTCTTTTTTGCTGTTATTTTAAATGCATTTGCTGCCAATCGACCTCTGGGTGCCAAATGCAGTCTGTGCCAACGGAAATGGAATTCACAGCTCTAATCAGATGCGCAAAGTGTATAAATGCATCATTCATGAGAGTGGGAACATGCAAGGAAGGTGGTAGCAAGATTAAATTAGGCTGCACAACTTGTTTCTAGCAATCTCCTTGGGAGAGAGGGTGCAGGTGAGGCTGGAGGAGGGATAGTAGTAGCTGCCTGTTATATCAGACACAGTGTTTGAGGGATGTCAGGTGCCTGTTCAATATAAAGTAAATGTTTGGTAGATTGCTGTTTTCACTTGTTGAAAAGGGTTAGGTTTAGGGTTAGGGTTAGGGATAAGGTTGGCTGGTGTGAAGCTAGTGTGAAGCTGGTGCAAAGAGATGAACGTGTTTCATGTGGGATCTGTACATCTCTGATTATTTAGTCAGTTAAGCTAAGGTTAAACTAAGGTTATAAGCTAAGACTTGTTTTTCTCCTGCTCATTGGTAAAAAGCTTCATGAAAAGTCAAGCCACACATTTTTCTTTCTCATAAAGTGACATCATTTTCCAAAGAAAGAGTTTTGTACTTTTTGTACTTTTCAGATTACCAGAGTTTATTATAGTTTAGCTTGCTTTGTCACACACACTGTACACAGTAAACTTATGTTGGCAGATGTGGTTTAGGGGTCTGGCACCAGCATCGTAGACACCTGTGTCTTGTCCTTGTCAGTGCGTTTCGAAATGTCAGGCTGCGGAGGGCAAAAGCGCTGCTCAAATTAGCATTTTTATCCGTTTAATATGCAAACGCAGCGATTCGGCATTCCGAGACAGAGAGAGGCAGTGGACCCGGTGTGATGAGACTGACGCCTCACTCCTACCTCCGCGCTCGCCTGTGTCACAGCAGAGCATCATTAGCATTGAAATGTGTCACCCTGCTCCCGCTACCTGTTCTGGTTTTTCTCGTTCATATTTTCATAATTTTTTCTTCTGAGATACAGGTTAGGTGGCTGATGTTTCAGTTCAAGAATAAAGGTTGTTTTGTGCTCTTTTTTTTAGCATCCAATTACATTTTCTTTATCTATATACACACACACACACTTTTTTTTCCATACTGTCCCTTTACATTTTTAGAATGTTTACCATCCATTCTACAGAGCTTTGACCTGAGGTCAGAAGCTGCTCCAGTACCAGTTTGCCGCCACAAGCATATGCAACATAGGCTCGATCTGTCAAAGTGTCTTTATAAAAGTAGTAGTCGTCTAGTGCACAGCTATGAGTTTCACAAAAGTAAAAAGAGAGAGAGGTGGGGGTGGAGCGAGAGATAAGAACAAGAGGGAAACTCGGATCAGTTTTTTTTTCTTCTGCACGTCTGTCTCTCAGGGTTTGCTTCCAAGATTTTATGACACAAAAGCTGCCAAAGTATTAGAAGCTAATCCTTAAATATGCCTAGTAAAATATGGATGGATTTGTAAATGGTGCCCTTTACAAATCTGCTTGAACTTGTTTCCTTCTTTTTTCTCCCTGTCTCTATCACTCTCTTGCTCTCTTCCATTTCACCTTCTGGTGCGTTGTTTATCAGTTTTTATGTTTATGCTTTAAAAGCCAAAATTATTTACTTCATTTGAATTTTAAAAAAAGAGGTTGGCAAGGACCAAATTGAAATTCCCTCGAATTCTGACAACCCCTTTTTCTTTTAAAGGTTTCTGGATAGGATTATATCCCAGTACATGCAAACGCTGAAGGGTTTTGACACCTCCACTTATATAGCTGTAAATCCCTCAATTGTTTGCCAGTAGTTGTATTCAGGAGTCCTGGTGTGCCATAGAACAGCAGAGGTGGTACCAATAAGCAGCTATTGTACTATTCAAGCATAATCACAGGATACTGAAGGTACTCAATTATAGCATGACAGCATGTGGCCACCAGGTGGCACTATCTTCTATGCAAACATGACATTAGCATATCATGTCACTAAAAACAATGACTGACTATCAGCTATTTGTTTTTTTTTCAGCGTGTGAAACGCATCATAATTTCAACTGTGGAAATATACTGTGACCCAGTTGTTGCATGTTTCATTTTTTTAAAACATGACCAAGGGTTTTAATTGCCAACCCCATGTCACAAAGTCCCCACAACCAGGGACCCCCACTCAAAGGGGTTAAAAGTTCATTAACTTACATTAAAGGAATGCTTGAGGTTGGTGTGTTCAGCATAAATATCCAATTCTCTGAGACATAGCTGAGAGACACAGTCTGAGGTCCCTTTCTGGTTGAAGTTGCGAGCGGTCCATGGCCAATTTGGAACATTCGTTTTTAAAACCTCCTGGTTGCTGCCTAATCATAACTGTGCATGGGAGAATTCTGTTTCCCTGGAAACATCCTTTCACCTTAACCTTTGATCTCTTCCTGAAACAATTGTGTGTGATCCCCATATGTATGCTCAAGTTGTTATAACATATTTCTATTTTTGTTTCAGTTCATTTTAACTATTATGTAACCTATTAAAAGTAAATGAACACAATGTTTTGCAATTCATGTTCATCCTAGTGTTAAAAAAAAAAAAAAAGTGTTATGTTTTTTTCACTTGCTTCTCAGACCCCCAGTAACATGACCATGGACCCCCAGAGTTGCTGTTGAAAAATGCTGGTCTAGACAATTCCACAAACCGCATCACCCCTTACTAAACACCACCAGAACAGGAAAACTTACTGCAGTTCCCGGAGAATCACAAACAATATCATTTTTCTCTTTTGAAAAATGCCTGATGCTTTTTGTAATGGAGATTTTATTGGCTCCAGATTAATTTTGCTCCAGCAAGGGCTGATATAGCTGTATTTCTAATCAACTGCTGTCTGGGGAGCAGACTGAGTCTGATCTGGATTAATGTTTACTTGGGAGCCTCTTTTATCCCAGAGAATTTCCAATTAGTTCCGATTGCTTCATATGACACTTGTCATTTGACCTCGTCGTGAAGGACAAAGACTGGATTTCTCATAGACTCTACCTCGCCCCCTTCTGGTCAGTGTGGAACACACACACACACACACACACACACACACACACACACACACACACACACAGACTGGACCCCTCTCAGGGCTGAGACCACCATACTCGTTTCACTTGTGATCTGAGGTGGATTCAAATCCAGGACAATGGCTTGGGAATCAACCAATAACAGTTTTATCTTTAAGGATGGAATGAATTTGTCAGACTTTACCACGTGTTAATTCCTCTCTGTGTTGGAGTGGCTCTGGTCCAGTAATAAAGCAGGTAATGGGATTTGTATTGCTTTAATAAACATAACAGATTCATTTACATTTTTTCATATTGATCAAACTGTAGGCATATCTTATTGTCAGCAAGCTGAGGCTCTGGATATATGGAGTATGGAGACCATGACTTTGTTTAAACACACCTTTCATGTTATACTGAGCAGGAGAAGCAGAACAATAATGGAGGTACAGTACATGACAAAATGTGTTATAAAGGAAAGAATAATGTCCCATTCTTACAAGATTATTCCTGCAGTGATTTACTTATTGGGGACTGGCTAGTCTTGGACCAGGGTATGTCTCAGTAGATTTGCATGACTGAATAAGCGTTTGTCTGAGAGACTCTCAGATTCTCTGCCTGGCTGCTGTTGATTGACTTTTCTTCTGTAATCTTATTAAAGGAACTTTCATTCAGACCATTCAGTTTTCAGAAAACCAAATGAAGCTGCCATTCCTGTAGCGAGAGGGCTCAAGTCTGACAACCATGGCTTGTGATCTGATCTGGCCTCAGGCCTGGTTCTCAGAGGCAGTGACCTGCAGGGTCAGGCCATATCAGTGTTCTTGTGATCATACTGTAATATGATTGCACTTGATGATATTTTTTTTTCACCACTTACCTACATTGCTTTCCTACCATTCCCTTGGCTCTAACCACTAGGCCACACCAGGATTAACATATAACTTCAACTACACTGGGGCAGTCAGGGACAGTTCAGGTTTTTCAACTCACACCTCAATGCATTCTGGTAAGTGTAGTCCAGCTGTGAAAGGTACATGAGACAGGTAAAATGTACCAGAATGCATTGCAATGTGAGTTGGAAAACCTGAACTGCCCAAGCTGTCCTAGTGTACATGGAGCCATGTTGTAAGCCTAGGGTATACTCCATCCCTCCCTGTTCCTCAGCTCTAACAACTGGGTCAAACTGGATCTCTCCCGGTTCCTTAGCTCAGAGCTTTAGGTACCACTGCGTTGAAGCAAAGGTTCCAGTCTGTTTAACAGATCGTCAAACCTTTCACCTGACATTCTAAAAATGTCTTACCTGCATCTTTCTAATTAATGTATAAAATCTTCCTTTCGGATTCTCTGTTAGTTCAGAGGACGAATGTACCAACAACATCACTTTTGTTTTTTAAACCTCTTGTATAAGAGGTACAAACTCAGCACATCTGCTAAAATGTCAATTTTTGTTAAAGTTTGTATTTAAAGTATGAAGGACAGCAATACAGTAAAAAGGGCTGCGATGCGTCCTTCGCACAGCAAACAGCAAAACTGCACAGCTTTTATAGCTGTCTACGTCTGACGTATCGCATTGATCTGCGACAGAAGTATGAACCACCCTAACCACAGCCCTAACCCCAGCCCACACACCTTGAATATCTGACCTGGCCCTCAGGCTGAGCCCTGGTTTTATACCACACAGCTCAGGCCCGGATCCCTAATAGCATCATATCTTTCACCTATCGTTTTTTCATCGACTTATTCATCTAATTTGTCCTCTACCAGTCTGGCTCCAGTTTAAGTCGGTCTCAGGGGACCATCGCCAGCGTTACTGCCATTCTGACAGAAATGCCAGCAACAGCTGGGAAGCCTTAATTAACACCCTGTGATTAGAACTTCACCTGCTGGGTCTGTTCTGAAAGAAGACTCTAGGAAATGAAACTGGGTATCTCAGCAGACGGGACCCAGTGGTTGCAGATGTTTTTTTTTTTAGGCTTCACTTTGATGTCTGATTGGACTCCACAGCAGCCATAGCTTTACACACAAAGCAAAAGACACAGGCAAACACACAGACTATGTATCTACCGCCCTACAGTACCTATCTTTAACAATGTTAAATACTGATTGCTCAGTTGTAACTGGTAATTACATAACTACATTTTTGCAGTTTTCCCCCAAGCTTTTCCCATGGTTACACTCTATATTTACCATAGTTTACCCTGGTTTGCCATGTTGATTAACATGCTTTACCATACCTCGCTATTCTTTACCATGCTTACCTATGCAGCCATGCGTGCAGTGCATCCAGATAGGCACTTCTATAAGCACAGCTTTTTTTCAAGTTAAAGGAGGCTGAATGACAGAGAAATCTGCTGGAAAATGGTCTTGCAAATGCACTTGAATACACAAGTAAGGCTTTTAGTCTTGATCGAGGAGTGAAAAACATCAAAGCGGATATTATTGTTTTAAAAAAAAAGAGTAAAACTGCGCGCTGGCTTTGATGTTTAAAAGCACATCGACGCCCACTCAGAGGCAGTAATATTGTCTTAATTGGATTGAGCTGGGATTGCTCTCTGAGAGCACACTTATTGTTTTTGAAAGGTGTGTCTATTCAGTTAGTGCTGGGGACTGACAGCGCTGGAGATTGAATGCACAGGGCAGTATTCACAGGGCAGGAGCAGGGATAAATCAATGTGGAGGAATGACAGAATCAGTGTGTCTGTCTCTGTCTAGCTCACTTTTGAAAAGCCAGGTAGGGCAGGAGCTGACAGCATGCTTTGAATCAATGCTGTGGAACAGCAGCGCTGAGTACTGAAGCTCTTACCTTAACTGCCATGATACTGTCAATGCTGGACTAGCATTAGCTGACAGGAGCTCTGAGACCTTTAGAGGAGGTGCAAATCTGCGGCAATGGCTGGTCTCTGCCTTCTGTTAACCTTCTCTGTAAATGTGTCAGGTTGTGACTGGAACTGACTTGCAACAGGGAGATGCAGCTTTTATATATTACAGCGTATCAGTGACAAAGAGGAATAGAAGCTGAGAAGTACTTTTTTAGGTTGAGAGCAATGCATGCCTGGTAAAGTCAACAGCTAAAACATTCAAAAAAGCAATTAGATAGCGGATAGAGGACAACACTGGGCTAAAGCAATGGCAACACAATGGAACAAATATGGCACACTGCTCCTGATATGGTGGTAGCACAATGCAGTAGCATGGTACAGCGATAGACTGCCAACAGTACTGGTTGGTTCCTATTGTTGATATACCATATTAACACTATGGTACCATTCTATCAATAAGTCTCATACCATTGATGCTGCTCTTGTGCTAACACTGCAGTGTCATTGGGTAGCATATCTATATATAAGAAGATTGAAAGATACAGCATTATGGGAGTAGATCAGTGTATGGGGGGTGTTGGAGGTTGTTGTTAGCCAGCACCATATTATTATCCACAATAAAAGCAGAACATCTTCATATCTCACATTGGTTTATTACATGGTGGTTAGGTAGGTAAGTTTAATGAACGCATGGTTTGAATTATATATTGTGAGGTACATTAGGTCTTTATGTTTGTATACAATAGCAAAACATGCATTCAAACTCAAACCAGTGCCATGTGACTTGAGCAAAGTGACTAGTTTCACAAGCCTGTGTGGCATAACCGACGAAGTGCAGTGCTAACTGAAAGTGGCACCTACAATGGTTGTATTTCCAAAAGCAGCGCCTACAAAACCAGAGCGCTCTTTGAAATGCCTTTCTGATGACCAGGCACGCTTTGATTCGAGCAACCCTGCCCAATGAGCTCACATAGAAACAGAAATCTGGGAACAGACGTCCGCGCTGCAGCATTGACGTCTTGTTTTGGCTTTTGATATCGCATTCTCAAATATCATCCAAAAGCGTGAGCTGTGACGGGCTCCTGGAGGCACGCTGCTGGTTAATTATAGCCTAATCACTCCAATAACTGGGCCAGAGAGGTCCTTGGCATGGGACTGGAGGTGGAAGCTGTTTGGGGATCACAGAGGACCTGCATAGAATATACATCAGCCAGAGAGCCAAGGCAAGCCTTTAAATGTGTTTAAACTAAGGGGATGAAATAGAAGTTAAAAAGTGGTTTGGCACTTACTGCTGGTACTATTACAGACATGGTATGTTAGTGTCACGTGGTGACATTGGCCTCCTTGTAAAGCTTCAGTTGAACACTGTTATTGTTTTGTGCATGTTATAAATAAGTATGTGTGTTTTTACTTTTTTTCGTATATTTTCTTTATTTCGTTATTGAGCACGTTTTATAATATTTTTATAATAATATAGTTTTATAGTATTATAACTCACCTTATATTTTGACACGGCGCACGTATTAGGATCATTTATGTTTTGTGGCAGTTTAGCAGGGTTACTAAAATATACAAAACCTGTATCAGTTCTATGGAGCTAACTGTTTTTAAAGTGACAGCTGTGTTAAAGCATTTTCAGCTAGATAGAAAGCTGCAGATCTTTTTAAGAACAACTGCATAGCCTGGACCCAACACACACACACACACACACACACACACACACACACACACACACACGCATTATGTACATGCACAGACTCACATACACACACGCACATGCACAGACACATACACACACACGCATTACGCATACACACAAGTACAGACACACACACACACACACACAGACACACACACACGCATTACACACTAGTACACACACACGCATTACGCACACGCACACGCACACACAGACAAACACAAATACGCACACGCACTTCAAATGTACAGACTGTCCAGTCCTACAGAAGGTGGCACAGTGAGGCAATTCGATAGTGACTGCTAGTTACTTGTTGAACAGTCATTCACATGCCTTTGAGCATACCTGATTCCATCTAATACAAGTCAATAATCATCATATGTACCATCTGTATTTTTCTAAAGCAAGCTGCTTTAGTTAGGTGACTTACTGCCAGCATATTCACTAATGGTGTTTGGAACCCTGAGTTGAGATAGTGTGAGTCAAACATAAGTGGCACTTTAACACCTAAACACTAACTATTGTGGCAGATATTACCCCCAATGCCATGTACAGTACAGTATAGTATAATGGGGGTTAAAAACTGACACCGTACCACACTGTCCGAAAAAAGTCTGTCCAACCCCGCCCTGCACTCCATCGAGAGCTCTCCTTTCTCCTCTTACTCACACAGAACCCTCAGTCCAGTCTGTGGGGGGCTGGCAGAGGGAGGGATGGTGAGTGAACTGAATGGAAGAGAATTTTCTTAATTAAGGAGCTCAGAGCTTTTTAAAGACTTTCTGTTCAATAAACACAGGGAGGGGCTTGACACAGTTTTAACAGCCTCAATTCCTCACTGCGGTTACCTCTTTTAAAGCCCTGTGGGGAGAAAATGCTTTATTGTAACTCAAGGCAACAAGCTATAAAGAAACAAGAAATATAACAGAGAAACAAACTGACATGGCATGCAGAGAATCAGTTAATACCTGTACTACAGGTTGGAGAGAAGCTGTATTGAATGCTCCTGGCACCGATCCCTAGGGATGACTGTGTCTCCACATACAACAGATCAGAACACTTTTGTCATTAATAATACAGTAACTACCCTTTTATTACAATGTAATTACATAGCTGTTCATGACCTGTAAATTAAATTGCCACTGAAGTATCTTTATTAGATCAATACATTCCCCTTTCAAACATTCTGGAGAACAGACAAGACAATTGCTTTGCTGTAATGTATGACTGACTGCTTGAAAGTTTATCAGCATTACCAAGTCATTTTGATTTGCAGTGTTTTGACCGCCTAGGGTCAGGCATTACCCAGGTTTTATCTTTTCATCGCTTGATCCGTTTCACATGTTGCAAGGGCTCTTTTTTCAGGTGAATTTTCCTTATCATTGATCCAAGTCCCAATGGGCTTAAAGGTATGGATGAACTGCTGCCATGCTTTGAGTGCGCTGTACATAACAACCCAATGCACTTAGCTGCAGGTTAACTGTCATGCAGGCACACAGAAATGATTTATGCTGGGAATAATGGGCATGCGCACATCTCAGGTGTCCTACTTAATGAGGGACGCTCCACATTTTAAACAGTAAATTGCCTTGATCCTCCCAGCTAGTCATTTAGGTGATTTATATATGCATAAAATACACCAACGAAGGCAATTGCCTGTCTGGAATAGTTTACAGATACTTAAACAATAATTGCTCAAGCATTTGAACCTCTTGACTCCATGAATGGGCTGCATTGTATATCCTGTGCTCTGTTTTTTGGTTGAAGGGGGGTGTTTTTATTAGTGTAGGACTGAAGGCGTCCAAGGACCGCACATTAAAATGTTGAAACCCACAGTAGGTTTAGCCAAATGTGATTTTGTCACGCAATAAGAGAAGCAAACACTTTGTTCAAAAGAGTCCCTTTGGCACACGCCTTTCGAGTAACGTGCTTCCGCGCAACACAGTTTGACCCCGGTGGGCATGAGATACTAACTTGTACTGTCTGAGGTGTAGCGCTAGCTGGGGAAAGCAGGGGAAACTACTCATAAAAGTTGAGTGATTATTTTAGGCACTGCTCAGTAATGAAACCTGAAAACCTTTATAATTGACATTCCAGCTCTTTTCTCTTGTGCTGGTACTCAATTGGAAATTTCAATGCAGTTTAGCGGCCTCTTGTTTTGAAAAGGAAGCTGCTGCTGCTTGCCTGTGTTCAGTGTGAGTCATGCCCCAGGCTCCAAGTCTCAGATTAATGATGTCTGTTGGGCACTGGCATCCAAACAATAGCCTGCTGGGGGGCACAAACCCGATAAATAAAATCTAAATTAGGTTAGCACGGCACCCCCAAGACAGTGACCTCTCTGGAGACCCTCGCTGCCAGGGCACGTCACATCCAGTCTTAGCCAGTCCTGACAGTGGCCTTATGTTCTGACAGCCCTCCATCCACACAGGTCCCATTTTATCAGACAGAACGCTGGAATTCATTCCCCTGGCGTGTTAGATATGGCCTCCGTCAGGCACAATAAATAACTGAATGCACCTCTTGAGCAAAATCTGCCTGCAACCACATGCTTATTTCTGTTTATTGACATTCTGCCATATAGTTTTGCAGAGTGTCATGACTCACATGTAACAGCAGGTATAGGTAAGCGAAAGCAATACATTGAATACAAATGAGTCCGGGGAAAAGAAAATGCAAAGAACAGAAAAGTATTAACCCATTCTGGACTAGGATTCAATACACTCCAGGTTTAACAGGTAAAATCATATCATGAACTACTTCAGGGTCTGGATGGAGGTTTAATTGGTTCAATTAAACAATTTAGAACAGGGTTGGAACAAAGACCAGGACTGGAAGGGCCCACTTTGGACACCACTGCTCAGTCACTCTGCACTCCACACAGCAGTGAGGCTCTGCGGACTCTCTTCACTATCCCTGAGATAATACCATTAGCACATTCCTACCTTTAAAACACACTTGTCTTGATCTCTTTAAATAAATGTAAAAGAACCGTGCTTAGGCAAACACTTTGAACATCCAAGCAGTGGATTCTGCAGGGGGTAACATCCTCAAACTGATTAAGAATGTATTATTAATCTTCACAACCCTTTCTGAGCCAACACATTCTCTCGGGAGCCTGGTCTGCCGTTTAAACTCTTTTATTTTTTTTAGAGGGAAGTATTATTATTTTCCCTACTCGTATTAGTGCTACATTAAACTCCTTAAACTCCAGCCATACTATATTATTATTATTATTATTATTATTATTATTATTATTATTATTATTAATAGCAAATAGGATATTATATTTAATTTATCCCTAGGCTTATTATATACATTTTGATATTAACTGATTATTATCTCTTCCTTCAGATGAGACGTAAAACTGAGGTCCTTCTTTAAGTGACTCTACAGCAGTTATTTGATGCATAGTTCACCGCCTAGTCTCTGTAAGTCGCTTTGGATAAAAGCATCTGCTAAATAATAATAATAATAATAATAATAATAATAATATAATAATAATAATAATAATAATAAGGAATGCTTTCAAATAAAGTACCATATAATGGCTGTATTTTTTGAAAGTAAACTTATAACTTATTTGGTATGTACATGTGGGGTTTAAAAAGAAATACAAAAATATAAAATTTCCAATTTTATTGAGTAGTAGAAAAATAGTTTCTTGTCATTTTCTTTTGAAAAGCACACCTGCTCTAGCCTCTAGTCCACACTGACAGATTGGCAGGGAGGGAGACTTGCTCCTTCGCTGCTATTGGAACTACTGCTCTTCAACAGCCACCCTGGTGTCAAATGAAATTGTATGCTTGTAAAAAATAACATTCATCTTCTCTTTCAGAAATGAGGAATAGAAAAAAATGAAAGAAGGAACACTCTCTCCCCTGCTGTAATCTTGCTGGAGCAGATTTTCCATTTATAAAGATTTCCTTGTCAGAACTCAGCAACTGGAATGATTCTGGGCAGGGAATAACAAGTGCTGTGATGGTGGGAGGCTCTGTTTCATCACTGAATTACTGCAATTTGATTCCCTGGGACACTCCGTCACTGTCAGCAACAGCCAGCTAACATCATTGACAGGGACTTTGAGCATTGGTTTAACCAATACAGCCCCAGTTTAATCCCAGTTTATTACCCCGAAGAAAGAAAGAAACTGAAGCAGAACTGCTGGCAGAGTGATGGCAGCACATTGGATTTGGAACACAGTGGCTGTGATACAGTAGCCTTGTGCTACTGATATGGTACTATAATGTTGTTTAGTGGTTTTTACCACTGGGATATTATTGACTTGTCAAAATAGAAAAGACATAAGCAGAAACATTTATAGTTCTGCTATGTTTCACTGCTATATGCCTTATAAAAGTTTCCCATAGTAAAAGCATAGCAAAGTGTAATAAAGCACAGTGAAGGTATGGTAATACATAGGTAAGCATAGTAAAGCACAGAGAGCTATCGTAATTCCTATTACAAAGCATGGCAAACCAGGTTAAACTATATGTCTATTTCTACCTGGTTTTCAAAAGCATAATATAGCATGGGAAAAGCATGGTAGAAGTACAAAAATACTGTGGTAAACATTTAGACTTTTCCATGTGTTTCCCTAAGGTTCATTTTTTCCTGGAAGGAGGATCTCCTGAACTTGAATTACTTGCAGTGTGAGGGTTTTGATTTACTTATTTCTTCTGAGCTAGCACGGCCCTCCCCAGGTGAATACTAGAACTGCGAGTGTACTGTTAGGCATGTATAATTCATGCACATTTCCACGGATTTTCAGCATAAATGAAGAGGGACTTACTTACTTACTGTGCTGTTAAATGTTTCCGTTTACAGTGACGTGAACCACAGTACAGAGCTGACCCTGCTGCGGAACAGCAGGTTTTGGCGCTCCATTGTAGCCACCTTGTGTTACCATTGCCTCATAGAACAGAACAGTGTCATTGCCATCCCAAAAAAGAGCATTGTGGGCCTGGAGAGAAACCAGCAAAGAGCATCGAGCATAATCCCAGGGTTAAAGAGATGAGTTGTGAAGAAATGTAGAGGGAACTGAACCTAGCATTTAGAAAGGGTTTGGGGAGACTTTAATCAAAGTCTTTCAGATCTTAAAATGAGTCGACAAGTGCAGTATAGTGGCCAGAGGACACAGTTGCAATCTAAGTAGAACAGAGTGTCAGAGACTTTCTTACAGGGAGCAGTGATTGTACAGAATGGGTGCTTTTAAGAACCACCTATATGAAGCTCTGGGATCAATCAACAACCAGGAACTAGATGAGCACTGATAGACCAAATCGTTTAATTCATACTTTTCTTTTTTAATGTTCTGAAGATCACTGGGTAAGGATTTCGTACTGCAAAATGAAATATGCAGTATTCCTCGCCACAATTATATAAAAGAAACCAGCTACTCAATTACAGCACCCTATCCACATTTAAATAAGAGCTTTAAGAATTACCTGTCTGCTCAATGTAATTGCCAGCGAACCCTATTCTGTCTGTATTGTTCTCAGAAGTTTGCGTCCTAGAGATGCCTGATGAGCTTTTAATTGTGCATGCTCTTCAGACCTTAATTACTGTTTTACAGCATACCCATCTCTCCGTTGAGCAGCACCTTTGTCACCGTTCCAAGGAGATTTTGTTCTCACCTGTCTGTTTAAGATTCTCATAAGAAGTGGGTCCGGGTGCCGCAGTGTGCTAATGCATTAACAGTTCATCCCTATTGTCTGGGTTTGGATCCAGCCAATGCAGCTCTCGGTGGAAATGTCATGCACAGCCACACAATAAAGGGTACACCATTGAGCCCAATTGTCTGGGCATGCTTTGGAGAAACCAGGGACTAGCTGGGCAGGCTTGGTTCATTCAGGTCAGGGTAGAGGCTAGTTCCCATAAGAGGAAAGGACCTAGGGGAGGGACGTGGGTGTGGTTTGAAACTGAGGGATTGCTGTGATTGGATAAAATGTATCATATTCTGGAATCTTTTTAGACTCCTCGGCTTTTCGTTTAAAGCCCATAGGACCTAGGTGGACCAGAGAAGTCAATGTTGTCTCAGGGTTGTTTATATCAAGTTTGGGGGCGAGGAGGTTGCTTGGTGGGGAGGGTTAATGTTTAAGAGAACGTAAACCGCTTGTATCACAGTAAGGAATCTTTCATGAATTAAGTTTGAGGTTTAGGACTATAATATTTATATAGGACTGCAAAAACTGAGACTGACATATTCTTAAATTCCTTTATTAATGTACTTCACTAATGCAACAAAAACAAACCTCAAATATTACATTGAAAGCACTTTTACCCTATATACTGTATTATTGCTTGCAACTTTATAACAGGATCTAAAATATCTGCGTCAACAAATACTCTACTGCAACTTTTTTTTAAGACATAAAATTTTGGCAAGTGGCAAAGTTTAATAAAAACACTGGCTGAAACAGAAACGTATTAAAAGAGAACAGGATGGACTTCTGAAGCTGTTTTACTGGCAGCATTGCTAAAACCCGAAGTGATTCAAATGCTGAAATGCTGTGGAAATTAATCCCCTGGTATGGTCTAGTAATTTACAAACCAGAATTCTCCAGAAAAGAAAAAGATTTGTGACGAGTGTTTTAGTTACCAGTTTTCCCTCAGTTCCTCAGTAATACACAGCCTCTTAAAACATTATTGTATACAGAACATGGTGATTTAAAAGTTCTTTTGGAATCTTTAAACAGACTAAACTAAATTATTCCTTAATTGTCATTTGTTATGTTGTTCACTTGGATTCCTCAGGTGTGCTTTTTTTATTTCCTTTTCTGTCAGGAGTCTAGTTTTTGCCCTTTTCTTATTGGAAAAAGAGGTTCTGAAATGCATTCATTAAATAATTATCATCATTAGCTATTTTTACACAGTTCCCCTGGTATGCATAGCATTTTCTTACAAAATAAATTTCCAGAGAAGAAAAAAAAAACCTTAATTTTCAGAATTCTTTAATTCTCTGCAGGATTCAAGCGGTTTATATTCTGAGGTGGTCAAGGGAGTGGCACTGACGTCAATTATGCTGCCCATTTCTAACTATAACTCTTGGGAACAAAAACGGTTTTCCCCTAAAATACAGATACTTGAGCAAGTTCAGTTTTGTAGTAAAATTCAATCTCCTGTCATTGTACATTTATAAGATCCTTCAGTACTTTGCCCTGTTCCATTAAACAGAATTGACTGTCCAGTTTGTGTATGTTCCTGCTTGCCGCTGAGAACTAACATCTGCAGTAGTAGAAGTAAGAAATGTCATGTGCACCTTCTGATACACTGTAACTCAGGAAACACAACAGAAATGAATGAAAAATAATTCAAAGTTGCCGCATAGTGACGAATACAGAAATTACATAAACATTGCTTTCCTCCCAATCCCCATTAGGACACAATGCTTCTCTCCTTGTCCCGTAGCTCAAACCACAAGACCACACTGCCTGCCTCCCAGTCTCTCAGCTATAACCACTAGGTCTCACTGCCTTCCTCCCAGTCACTCAGCTCTAACCACTACGTCTCACTGCCTGCTTCCCAGTCTCTCAGCTCTACCCACTAGGGCCCACTGCCTCTCTCCCAGTCCCTTAGCTCTAACCATTAGGTCTCACTACCTCCCTCCCGGTCCCTCAGTTCTAACCACTAGGTCTCACTGCCTGCCTCCCAGTCCCTCAGCTCTAACCACTAGGTCTCACAGCCTTCCCCACAATTCCTCAGACTTTGAATTTCACTGAAGCTGATTTTCAAGAAGGTGGGAGCACTGGGTCGGATGGAATGAGCCACACAGCAGGTTGCAGTGAATTGATGAAAGAGTTTTTGTTACAGCACCCCAGAGGGTAATAGAGCTGTGCGAAGTGGGGGGAATTATTTATCCCAGCGGGGAATGTTTTCAGAGATAGATTGGCACTGCCACGGCAGCCTGTCTTGTTCGTTACAATGTTGAGTCTTAGAGTCGCTGCCTTATTGTTTTATTTTTTTTTTTTTTTTTTTTTTTTTTTGAAGCTCAAAGACCTTTGATTCCCCTGAAGCAAGAGGAGGGTTTCTGCACTTGAGATAAGGGAGTCAATCCTTTTGTACTTCAAAACCTGTCAAAAAAAACATCTCAGCTAGAAGCGCACTGTTTGATTTTCAATGGAAGAGGAAAGACTTTTCCAAAGATGGAAAGTAAACATTTTTTTTTAAACCTGAGCTGTGGAATATCATTTATTTTGCTTGTACACGGTGCAGGTTCTGGAAATATAAATTCAAGAAGCTTTGTTACCGGTACTCTACTTAAATAGCCCTTCTTGAGCTGAGCTCGTAGAATTTCTTTTGACCCATAACTCCAAACACTTTATTATTCATTCTATAAGCTGAGAAAATTTAAAAAAATTAAGCTAAGAAAAAAGTTCCAGCTAATGCCTTATTCATTTGTATTCGTTCTTTTAGGCCCACTTGTTCAATTTCGCAAAATTTAAGGTCCTACTTTAAATCCATTTTGTAATGCGAGTGTCATGTTTCAATAATATCATCTTTTAATATCTCATAATTCTAAAAAACACAAATTAAAAATATTATGTGAAGTAGGAACAAAGACCTTCAACTGAGTATCATTGCCTACACAGAATGTAATACACATGGGAAGAATAAGAATGAGTCAAAGTGTAATAAAGCATAGTGGTAAGGCATATTATTAAACATGGGAAACCAGGCTAAACTGGTAAATTCATAGTGTTATCATAGCACAAGGAAGATAAAACTACAAAAATACAAAAAAGCCACAGCAGAACTTTCAGAGTCTAATTTCTGCAGATACACCCTATGGTAGTCCAAAAGGGAAATGAAAAGCAGTTCATTGTTGGCCAGTTGTAACATTGCAGTCTTATAGCCCCTTGTCCTTCGCCACCCCTAGTCTTTCTGCACTGGATAACATTTTGGGGTACCATGGATACCACTTGCACAATAACATCTTTTTGGAGATGGCTACTGACACAGAATTAGTGGCGGCAGCAGCAGAAGCAAATGCAGCCCAGAAAGCAGCCATGCTCCCTTGTGATTTAATACTGCAGGGAGCCGAGCACAATTGACAGCAGAGAATAACTAAGGGAATATTACCATGAGAAGCTTGTCCCTGTTGACTTCCATTATATTTTGGCCAGGACCATTCAAAGTGGTGAAAATAAGCCAAGAGCAACATTGGCCTGCCCCGTCCACCATGAGAGAAGCTGGCCTGCAGTGGGGAGGTGTAGCTTGTATGTAGGACACGTATTCAAGGAGTTATCCACTATGTGATCTGTATAAAAACCAGCCAGAATGCTGCAGAGAATATATTGTATTCAGCATGCATAAATAACCAAAACACTATGCTACATATTTTTTTTTTGTCTTTCTTTTCAAGTACCAGTAGGCTGAAAATAACATGCCATACATCATACACAAGAGATATCGCAGAGAATACAGATCATGAATTTTTCCCTGAAATATTTGAAAGTCATTGTGTGTTAGCCAGTGTTCCATTATGCGCACTGTACAGTATTTAGGGTGGGAGAGAGAATGACTGATAATTTCAGCATCAATAAAAAATGCCACTAAAATCTCCCTTCATGTTATTTTAATGGCTTTCATTAAACACAGATAGATTTCCCCCGTCATACAGCCTTCCGATTTCTAGCGCGCCGCTTATATTTCTATTGATCATTCTCGAACATCCTCCCCCTACACACGCACCAGTCTAATGACTTGTTAATAATGAAACTACAGTTGTGCAAGTTCTGAATTTCAGAGAAGCAACATGCAGAATCAGAAGCCCTCAGAAACAGACTCACAGGCAGTTTTTTTTTTCTTCTTCCTGGAACACAGAGCGTGTGACTCTGAGTTGGCTTCCTGGTGAAGCTGCCAGCAAGGAGTCTCTTTATTCACATGTCAATTACTGCACTGCGTCTTCACCTGGCTTTTATATTGCTGGCAAGTTTCTCCCCATGAGCTAACTTTTAATTAAGAGCTTTCTGCTGACATCTCAAGTTCCAGCAATACACAGAGCTCACAAACTCTTCAATTAGTCAACAGAGAGGCATGGAGATGAAGAGGTCATCCCATTGTGGATGCACCCCCTGCCTAATGCTGTGACTTCCAGGGCACTTGCTCTCAAAGTCGGGGGCCACTTACTATACTGAGCTTTTACAGTTACAATGTCTTGCATCAGTCCTTCAGAGTTAAGCCTTGTCCTGCACTCTCGCTTCTACCAGGGAGATAACAATGTGTGTTATCTTGAACACAAAGCAATCCCCTCAAGTCGCTACAAAGTCCTTCACTTTGTGCCCAACCTTGTAGACTATGTAGTCAGGACCAGGAGAAAGATTGGGAAGTGATAGCTAATATCACTTCTACACTATTAGTGTAACGCCACTGGGAATCTAGCCTTACTGGATCAAAGTTACTCAACCACCAGAAAAAAAATAAAATAAAATAACATCCAGTAAAATTCAGTGGAAAAAGAAAATTCCCAAAGTTTCCAAAATATAGCCTTCAAAAGTGAAACCCATGTGGTGCCGCCACTAAAATGAATCATTACGTATAATAATCATGAAAAGTGTTATCAAATAAATAGGTTAACATACCAAGCCTACAGGGGTGGACCACCCTGCTGCCCGAGTTTCTGGAGGATCTGTTTAGAAGCACAGCTCTGCATCGTTGACTTCAGCTTTCACACTTTGAGCTCAATGCTCTCTAAATCAAACCTGTGTTTGCGACGACAATTAGGGCTTCAAAGCAGTTCGGAGGAGGAATCTCTCTTTCTCTCCTCTCTGCCAGATCCCCAAAGAGGGGGGCATTGTGCTCTACAGAGACCCGAGCTAGCAGGAAAGTACAATGTTTATTGTATAAGAAAATGAAATGCAGGCAGCGAGATCTCAGCGAAAGAGCGGAGCCAAAGATTGAGAACTGCTCTAAATCAATCATGCGTCTGTTTGTGACAGAATGCCATTATCTCTTATGAAGTGAAAAGGAGATGCACTGAGATGGAATGGCGACTTTTAAAATATTAGACTGTAAATATGCTGTGATTTATGTTTTTAATGGTTCTTAGCTTGCTTTTTGTGGGCTCACATGCCAGGAATGGGCAGCAAGGGTCGAGGCCCAGTTAGTTAAAATCAATATTGGCACGATTCATTGTGTTAAAGATTTAGTGAACACGAAGGGAACCAAAATATAAATTAGTTTTTATTATTTACAGGGAGGATATTTAAAGCTTTAGTGCAGAGATACCAGTTTTAATCTAATTAAAAGCCGGAAAATCAATCTTCTTCTTTTCCAATTCTATCTATTTGTTTGGAGACAGTTGTTGGAGTCGGGGTCGGATCTGACAGCATATTTATGTCACCTCTAAAGGTGTGTTTTTGACCGTCTCCCTGCAAGAGCGCTGGGTCAAGACCCTAAAACATGTGAAAGTTAAGATCTCAATGCCTGCTGTAGCCACTCCCTTTACCCCTAACCTGATTTCACATACAGAAAAAATACAAAAAACTGAATTGAAACTGTAGCATGCCACCAGCGTCGGGCGTAGGGTTGCCACCTCTGGTACAAAAAACACGGACCTCAAATGGAAGGGGGTTGGTAAAATTGAAACTCTCTTTAGAAATCCTCTATTCATCCAATTGGAAACACTGATAAACCAATTCATATTGTGCATCTATTGCAGTATTAGTGTATCCTGATTGATCTAACTTATTGCACTGCAATTTAGTGTCCCAGGACACCTTCCTCAAAACTGAGATGATCCAGGGAAAACAGAGACAGTAGCTGTCCTTGTGCTAACGTTGCTCCTCGGTACAGAGCCATTGCTTTCCCACAGCACTGTGTCCTGATCAAATGCAGCTGCATTGCTGCTAAAGGCGATTTGGTTAAGGGTGACCAGAAACACAGGTCTGGAACAGGGTGCTGTGTTCAAAAGCTGGCAGAGGCTACAGCCCATTCCTCAGCAGAGCACAGGGAGGGTGTTTGCTGGAATAAGACTGTTCCATGCAGGATGACAATCCGAATCACCCACACAAAGCTTATTGCACTCAATTCAATCAGTTCCAAAATAAGATGCTCAATTTCAGCTTTAAGGGAGATCTGTATTCATTTTCTCTTGCTGCTAATAAAACCCTTGGATATATCTGTACATGCTGGTGCTTTAGCTTGTGCAGCAGTTCACTGTGCCTGTTTGAAAGTGGGAATACATGTGGACGGTGAATGACACGTATATATCTGGCTGTTTGTACACATATCAATGTGCATGTTTGTCATGTCTGCGTGTTACAATACCATGGAGGTGTAAGGAATCATTCTTGCTTTTTATTTTGTTGTCTACCGCTTATAGAGGTTGCTATAAACTTTAACAATAGCATTTCAATGTTGGATCACATTTGTCGACTGTGGGGTTCAATATTTATCAGTGACGGTTTTTGACCCCTGAACCCCATGCTGACCAAGTCCCTGGCCTCGGTAATCACACTCACTGACAGATTCTTCTCTTTCCATTGCAGGACCTGCTTTCTTTCTGTGCTTTTGTACAGCGTTCTCCCTTTCTTTATTTAGAAGTTGAATGGAAGCAGGGGCTCTTTTATACCACCTACTCTGCTTGACCTTAATGGTGGCATTTACGAGACAAAAGGTCAGGGTGGATGGCTTTTGTCTCAGCCCTTTTTATACTAAAGCCAGTTTTCAGCAGTTCTTTTTTTTACCTCATAGCCCAACATATTAGATGTTTCCTAAATAAGCTATAATCAGACATTAGGGGTGTGCTGTTACTCATGGGTTAGGGTTATGGTTAGGGTTAGGGTTATTCAATAAATCCATTTATTAACTTGTTGATTTCAAAACAAGAAAAGCTGCCCTTCCTTCACGTTTACAATTGAGTTCCAAGTACAAGTAACGGCACCCCCCATCAGATGGGGCAGCAAGCAACATGTTTGAAAGGAGGGGGTTGTCTTTACAGCTAAAGCAACCTTTAGGTAACGTAAACCAAATAGGGTGTCTACAAGGCCCGACGAAAGGGAACGGACAGGTGGTTTAGTGCGACAAGGACAGGTGTATTAGGAGTAGGACGCAATAAATGGATAGGGAGGGATCCTATAATGCTGAGCCCAACTGTGAAACACCGCAGTTTAAAAAGGACACTTTCATGAAATCTCTGCATCACGACCTGCTTTGTGCATTGTGGCCAGCATGTCTATGCAAATGTGGGTATGTGGGTGCTTGCATGTTTGTGTTTCTTGCATGTGTATGCAGGTGGAGGGAGTCATCATTGTTTGTCTTATGAAACAGTCATGTGCCAAACACCAATACACCCAGAGGATCTTAAAAGAGCTTAAACAACACTTCTCATCCAGGCTGTATATTTATGCCAGAGAGAGCCATTCAGCAGTCATGTGCCACATAATTGTATGACATTATTAACTGGCAAGAAAATCCTCCACAAGCATAAAAAAAAGATGAAAACATTTCATCATGGGCTTTAATGGAACGCTGTACTGCACACAAAGACAATGACAGGGTTTATAGTGACATTAGGCGACATGTAATTGATTATATTTCTTTACTGTAGATTAAATACCCACATACCTTATGGTATATATCCCTGAAATGCTGAACTCTAATCTGGCATAATTCAGGCAAACTTACTATAGTTCCCCTAATTGAATAGATGTAGGAAGCAGTGAAAAATGATTCAAATCCAATACTGAGCAAAAAAACTCAACGGTAAAAACTCAATGATATATATATATATATATATGATTTCAAAAGCAGGTGCAAAGCTTCGTAAAAACCTTTCTTCAAAATACTCAGGTAGCACTTTACATTAAACATTACTGGGTATTTACAATGTATGTGTACAATATATGTAAGTGAACAATTGTATCAGAAAAGGGTTAGGGTTATATTGTGCAAAAAGATGTACACATTAAGTACATTGTAACTATGTGTAAGTACATATTTATTTACCAAGTAACTATTATGTAAATAAACAGTGATTAGAGACACTTAATGTAAAGTGTTACCAATACTCAAATAATAATAATAATAATAATAATAATAATAATAATAATAATAATAATAATAATAATAATAATAATGCAAGCAACTACAGTAGTATGAGCATATTCCTATACAGTATGCTTGTAGAATTGCAGACCATTGTACTCTCAGGCCAGGCTGAGAACTACAGCAATCAATTCACTTGTTAGTTTCCTAGGCAGATTTAATCCAGGGCCCAAATATGATGGCAAACATTGTCTGAGGGAAGCAAGGCCAGTCCACTATACCATCCAGTCACTGGCATGCTTTATACACACACACACACACACACACACACACACACACACACACATGCACACACACAAGCACGCACACACACACACACACACACATGCACACACACACAAGCACACACACGCACGCACACACATGCATGTACACAAGCACGCACACACACACGCACACGCACATACACACACACACATGCACACACACATGCACGTGCACACACACGCAAGCACACACACGCACGCATGCACATGCACACACACACACACTCTCTGAAGCTCACAGAACTAAAGCTTCTGAAAGTGACACCTGTCTGCTGTCACAGTTAATGTTTCTCAGAACCCATTTCTCCTCTGCAGTTCTCGCTGAATGAACCCTGGTTTTTCCTCACCTGCCAAAACATGCCGCGATTAAAGCATCTTAAGCAAATTAAACTGCCTATCAGCCTTTTACAACCGTCACTTTGCTAATTTGTGCTGGAAGTAGATGGCTGACTTTGTGGTGCCCTGCTCTGCTGAAAGTGAGCTGGCTTCTTCACAGGGGATGCAAACCTACCTCACCCGCACCTTCCCACCAAGCCTCTTCCCTGGCTAGGAGCCTAGTTCTCGTAATTGCCTTTAAGAAGTATTTATTGGAAAGTATTCAATAAATCTATTAATGAATGTGTTAATTTCAAATCAAGAAAAGACTCAGCACGGCAGTACGACGAGTAAAAATGTCAGCGCCCCGGATGAGAGGAAATTTGGCTTCCAATCAGCTTTTAAACACTCTGCGAGGAGAGTTATTTCCTTTGCGTTTACACTGAATTGTAAAGGTAAGGGAAGGACAGCTTTTCTTGTTTTTAAATCAACACATTAATAAATTGATTTATTTAATACCGGTCTATAAACACAAGACAATTCTGAGTGTGAGTATCAGCACACCCCTCCATTCCTTTTACAGTAAGAGAATAATGGAAACACTTACCAATAAGCTACCTTGTTCTGATCATGAGGCTACAGACCTATACAACTGTTAAGAATGCATAGTTTGTAATGCAACTATCAGTGCAATGCTATCATTCTACACACCTCTTTAGTACCCACTCTTTATATAAACAATAGGCCAAAGCAAGCTTACTGTTTAATTCCCTCCTCTAAAATCATTAATGTGTTTTTTCCCCCTTCATTTTATTAAGTAGCTACTGTGAAACGGTGCTTTGTAGAGGTTGAAGTGTTTTTTGTTTTTTTGTTTTTTTTCGTCTAATTGATAGTGGAATGCTGATGGTGTGAAGGATGTTTAATAAATAGCAGGAGGTTTCACCTAATTAAAATGATGGCTTTGTTTTGTTCATAATATTCCCCACAGGGTGTAATTAGAAAGGATTTACCCAGGATAGCCGACTGAGTTACAGCTTCTCGTGTACAGCGAGAGAGGGACTCTGCTTTGACTCAGTCCTCCAATAGCAGGAGTGGGATGGAGAACAGGTGCTTGCTAAAACTCAGAGTTGACTGGCTTCAAGATACTGCAGTAATAACAACAGTTAACCACCAGGTGGCAGTGTGTGACATGGAAAAATCTATCCATAACTAAAATCTATCCATAAATCAATTGCGCTAAATTAAGACATACCTTACTGAAAGGATTTAAATAAATGGCCCATTGGTTCAAACCATTGTAATACAACAATAGCCATTCTCCCCAGTACTTTCTCAATAGTTGTTGGTTTAACTCTTTGTAAGTTACATATTTTGAACATCAGTTTATACATACGTTAAGCTGAATGCAACTGTCATTATCTAGCAGGTGCATTTTTGCCTTGATTATATCAGGCCACTTGGTAAACCGTTGTTCCAAGAAGGGTTCCAAGATCCACTCTAGGATAATGACAGCTCTACTTGGAAGCTGGTTGGATGAGCATGCACCTGTACTGGGAAGCTCAGATCAATGCAAACAAAGCTGCCTGCATGGGTCCTTGAACTCATCATGCAAGCTCCTGACAAGAACAACTGCTAAAGGAGGCAAGATTGGTGGTGCATCCTTTCAGCTCTGGAAGCCAGGAACTGAATCCATCACTGATTCACACCACAAGCTCAATAGTCAGTCATTGAGAGGCCTGGGACTGAATGACAGGGGGTGTATAAGTCTGGATTGAAATATGCTGATAGACGTACAATACATGTGGAAGCTCTCATGTTATCCCTAGTACTACGAAGAAGAAGAAGAAGAAGAAGAAGAAGAAGAAGAAGAAGAAGAAGAAGAAGAAGAAGAAGAAGAATGCATATACTGTCTCTAATTGCCAGTGGATTCATTTATATTACTTCACCTAAAACAAAGACATTTTTTTTCAAACTAAAAACACAGGTGGTAAACAAACCATGTGCTGTGAGTTCTGGTTTAGCCTTCACCTCTTCACACATGCAGGTGCCCCTGGTGTGTTTTTACTGTCCTGTACTGTCTGAAATACACAAGCTATGTTTTAAGCACTGCGAGTGTCCCCGGGCTATTGATCAGCCTGCTGTCAGCGAGAGCCTCCACTGATTTCTCAGACTGATGCCCTTTGTTGTACAAAGCAGAAGAGTTTTTTTTTTGTTTGTTTGGGGTTTTTTTTGCCACCTCAAGAGCTTTTCTTGTGAACGCTGTGCCTCAAAACAGTTCACAGAGCTCATTCATTTTAATAGTAGGAAGACATGAGCCAGTTCAGTGTTTCAACTTAAGACAATGGACAGCTTTTAGGAGCTGGGTGGGTGCAACTCAGGCAATCCTGTTTAATCACCTAAGTAGGGCTGTGCTGATACTCGTAATTGCCATTGAGAAGTAGTTATTGGCAGATATTAAACAAATCCATTCATTAATGTGTTGATTTGAGTACAACATAATAATAATATATATATATATATATATATATATATATGTGCTCCAGATGACAGGAAAATATGCTTCCAATCAGCTTTTAAAACACTCAGTGTGGAAGCCTGTGGCCATTGATTGGTACTCTATTGTAAAGGTGGGGGAAGGACAGGTTTTCTTGTTTTGAATTCAACGCATTAATTAATAACCCTATTTAATGCCTGTCGATAAATACATCTTAAAGGCAATCACAAGTATTAGCACACCTCTACACTCAAGCAGGAAAGCACAGTACACCCTGGCGACAGGAAACACCCAGGTCTACAAACTCCATCTTAGAAGTTGAGGCCTGGATGCAATGCTTCTGCATTCAAAGGTTGAATTCACACCAGTACCTTTAGTTCAAAACTGGTGAGGACCTAATTTTGCAGGTCTAGATACATCAACATGCGAAGTGAGATCCTACAGTACTTAAACTCTTACAATATTACAGGTTGGCACACTGCTCAGCAGAAGTCACATAATAAAACACAGTAATTGTGTTTGGCCACGCAGTGGCACTGTCTGCTATAAAAAAAATATACAAAAAAGAGTTCACGCTACCCGCCCCCACGTTCTTATTTTTATATACGTTAGCTATCTTCTTCTGTATTGTGGTCACTGGTAATACAGTTTCCTTCTTTCATCCGTTATGTTTTTCAGAGATCCGAGGTTTGACATATTTCCAAGTTTGTTTATTTGTTTGTTTTTAACGACCAGGAAAAAAAAAAAAAAGCTTCATAAATCAAATAGCGGTACTTGTTTCCCTTCGGGGTGGGGAACTGTACTATTTGTCTTCATTTCCTTGACGTTAACTCGCTTATTATAAACGTGTTTGCGAGTTACTGTATACATGTAGGGCTTACCCTCGAGGATAAAAAAAAAAAAACACAGATATCAAAATTGTAATGCTGTAACAAGTATGAAGTCCTGCCTGTGTGGATGTCTTGAACACGGAGCGGGGGTGGGGAGAGGGGTAGGGGTAGGGGAGATATGGAGATGCGTTCACACAATGCTGGGACCTCTGCTCAGGGAAAAAGTGCTAATGAAGCACTAGGGTATTGCTCGTCATACTCGCTGCCTGACACAATTATGATAGACCAAAGGTACCCTGAATTTACACTTACAAGATCTAGTTTGTCAGCCTAAGATTAAAATCAAATATTTAATTATTTTGCCACAGGCTACCGGTATTTCAATCTTCTCTCTTACATGTGCGCTCTGAGCTGTTTTAATATTTAAAGCAATCCATGTAAAGTGTCATCACTTGTAATGTGCTTGTGGTTTTAAATGGGATCGAACGGTTTTATTAAGATGAACCATGTAGCAAACTGTAGACTTTTATTAAGGCAAATCTGCATTGTAACGGCACAAACTGCCGTTATATATATATATATATATATAGATATATACGGGGTATATATATATCTGATATATTATATATATACGGGTGTATATCTAGATATATTTATATAAGCACTGTGTTGATCAAACTAACTGATTTTGATTGTTTTTTGACTGCAATTGTACTGGAACGTTTTTTAATACTTGTTTTGTTTCTTTGTCTGTGATGTGTTTATTACAATTTGATTACAATGGATAGATCTATCTGTGCACTTTACTTTATCAGAAGCCAGACGTTATTGGTTATCCAGTTGGTTTAAATTTCCCTAAAGATTTATCAGCTTGTATCTACTATCACTAACTTATTATTATTATTATTATTTATTATTATTATTATTATTATAGAACTAAATGATTCGTCGATTTTGCCATTGATTTTATAATGTTATTTCTTGCCGCTTTCTCCAGAATGGAAAGCCTTGAACTGTGATGACAATCCTGGTTAAATAAATACATTTGAAATGTAATGTCTGAATTAATCGATTGCATTGTGAAATATGAAAACAAAAATACACGCACATTTATAAAACGGGCGCAGTGTGCAGATAAAACGAGAAGGACGATTATAAAACATCAATTTTCTCCCGCGTGGTGGCACCATGCTACTCTCCGTCAAGTAGGTTCGCGGTCACCGTTCAAAGCTGGCTGCGGTCCTTACTTTGAACGCACTCTCTCGGGCTAGCTCTCTTGCAAGCACCCGCCTGTTTTGGGGTTTTTTGGTTTTGGTTGTTTGTTTTTTAGCTTTTTTTTTTTTTTTTTTTTTAAACAAAGTCCGATTACACGATTTCATAGGCGGAGCATAGGGAGATGTAAAACTTTCTCTCACTCGGACAAGGTTGTATAGTGAGCCACAGGCGCGCATAGGGTCCCGCTGAGTGCTGGACAGAACCGAACAGGATCATCTGTACAGCCACGATGTCTTGTTTAGGATCCACACAACAGAAACCCGGCGCTAAAATACATTTAAAAATATATATATATATATAAATATATAAACTTTTGCAACTGGATTTAATAAGCTAGGTTTGAATTAAATACCATAACTGAAAACAAACAACTTCTTGTGTGTCTTTGCTTTGGATTATGGAAAATTTAAGAAAAAAAGGACCTAAATGACTTGACATGAAGACACAATGCACCTTTCTCTTGTTTGGGCTGGGGGAATTTAATAATGTTTCGTTGCGTTTTAATCGCCAGGATACTTACTCGACATAACCCGGCTTGCTTCGGCAGAACTCAGTTCAATTCAGTTCAATTAATGGGGTGAAAAAATGTTTGGGAGAGGGAAAAAAAACCAAAACATAATACTTGTTATAATCTGAAACAAATATTCCTACAGCTGATTGTGTGTTTCTTTAGTTAAAAATCAAATGGATCTTCCATCTATTTACATGGACTCTACAAACCGTTTGGAATAAGTTGGAAAGTTATTACGATTATACTGTACTGGTTTTATGGTGGTGGTTTTTTCAGTACAGATAGCTCTGAGGTTTAACATACCATACGAAGTAGTTATATTCGCTTTTTATTCACGCCGACAGAAAGAAGACCTCAGATAAAAAATCACCCCCAGCACCGACTCCTCTGTTCTGCGGAGCAGGGTTCGCTCGTCTGCCGAGTTGGTGGATCTGTATTCCCGCAGAAGCGCTCAGAGACTCGCCGGCGCGCTAAGAGCACTACATTCCCCCTGCTAATCCAAGCGTGACAGAGGCAGTGCAACATGTCTCCAGCGTGCCGGACACAAGCTGCTGGTTTAGCCCGGTTTTGGGCAGTGTTTGGGTATTCTACCGGGCTGAAGTCGAGTACCAGCTGGATTCTATGGCTTTCCTTGCTGTTCTCCTCCACAAGAGCTCAAGGTAGGAAAATGACAACAAACATGTATATTCTGTATTCTAGTTACATTTTGTTGTGTTCAAACCAACACCTCAAACGCATATGTTGGTGCCTTCGTATGGGTTTTTAATTTGCTTTGGACTTTTTTTTTTTCTGTGTGTGTTAGAGTCGGCTTCGGGTAATACAGAAGGTTAATTATGCGTCTATATTGCTTGGCTATTCTGTTTTCAATTATTTTGCAAACATTTGGGTCTGGTTTAGTCTTACCCTGTGTTATCTAGATGGGAACACACACACACACACACACACACAGACACACACACCAGTGGTAAATACTTAAAAAATGTATACATATTGGTACACTACACATTCATAAATAAAAAAAATAAGCCTTAAAAAATAAGTGATCAATTACAAGCAATTGACAATAAAGCTGAAAATACTGAAAGCTTTGTACCCATTGCTTGTATCACTCAGTCATGTACTGTAATATAACACTTCAGTTAAACCTTAAATGACCAGCATTAAGAAATATTACACTATACAGTAACTGCTGTAGAGAGGGTTTTGTTTAAAAAAATCCTAAAAATTGGATGATGTTATAAAAAATGCTATAAAAAAAAAACAGTGCTATGAAAAAGTGATACAAAAAGGTTTAAGTCAAACAATACACAATAGGGGCTAAAATACCTCTCAAATTTATTATGTAACAGGCACTGCTACTAATGATTAGTTGGCCATTTTAATCTCCATAGTATTCTCTGAATTCATACCTGTACTTCCCAGACCCTGGGTACTCACCTAAAACAGGACCTGGCCATGCTACAATGATAGCCTTGGAACATATAACATAAATGTTTCATTTACGTATTTTGTATTTATTACTTATCTTACAATAATATGTTCTGTGTGCTTCTCTGTTGTGTTTCTGTTTATTGTATCCCTGGTATTGTGGTTTCTGCACAAGAAACAAAGTGGCAAAATACACTTTTTAATAAAGTAATATCAGTACTTTGATTTACTTCTGCCTTTTTTTTTTTTTTTTTTTAAGATGTGCACGCAAGTAAAAACTCACATTTAACTTAAATAAAATCTTCAAAATGTTATAGAAAAGGGGGCAGTGTACAAAGAAGAAACACAAAACACGGTTTTGTTTATTACAGTCCTCATAACAGAAAATACTAGGATCACAACAAAACAAAACATTGATCACTGTGCTTAACATGTACCTTGCAAGCTGGGTCAGTGTTTGAAAAGCGTGACGCATGCCTCCATCTGTGTCCCGATTCTGACTCACTTACCAGTTCTGAAGCTGCACTCGGATCCTTTTTTATTTTATTGTTAATCCCTGCTGTCCCACACATCACTTGCCATGTTGCCAGAATTGGTGTGAAATTTTCTAATGTGGTAAATTGGTGCAAGGCAAAATTTATGGCAAACATTGACATGGATTTTTGCCTTCAAATTCATGTGCGGCAGTGTTTGTTTAAAATATTTCAGATAGTTTCTCCACCACACTAAAGAAAGTAAATAGTGTATTATAATGATAATTACGACATACCGCTGTTTTCATGTTGCACTACGAGTCGTCTCCCGTTGATCAACGAAGGAGTACTGACACAATGTGAAATGGGCGGAGATTTGTGACTCATGACAAAATGAAATCTTGTCAGAATGAAAGCTCGGCCAATCAACACGCTGTGATTATACTGACGTTAATGGTGGCCAATCGCAGCTAACAGAAACAGAATCAGTGTGAGGAATCAGAATGCAAGCAATATAAACTGTGCTGAATGAAAGCGCATTTGAGAAACGTCGTGCTAGTGGACTGTGTGAGTGGATGGAATACGTCCGCGTTGGATGAAAAGGAGATTAAATCAATCAAAATAAGTCCCGGTACTGGATTATTCTCAGTGACCTGCAAGTTATTAATAGACTGCAAGAGCAATTTGATCATGCATTATTATAGTGTTTACCCCTGAAATTTGCCTTCACAGCCCCAGTGTAGGACCAAGTGTTCATGGTTCATAGTGATTGAAATTCATTTGTACTTGGCAGCAGTTGCAGGGAGTATGTGAAATGTGTTCTGCTGATCTTAGCCAAAGGACTCAAAATCAAGGTTGCAGTTAACTGTTAATTGTCAGTCTCCGCCTGCATAGGTAACCACTCTCTATCCAACTAGGCAGGCATACGCTCCAGGGCATGCTTGCTGGGCACAGACAGCTATTTTTAGTGCTGGGATAAACACTTATTTGAATACTCTTTCATTTAGCTGCTAAACCAAAGTCTAAATCTACCATGTTATGCACTGAAATTCTCTCAGGAGTAAAACAAAACTGCACACACACACTCTTCCGTGCAACAGAATGTGTGTTCTCTATTTCAGATGTCATTTATGCATTGGTTCACTTTGCTTGCTATCTTTTTCATTGTCATTTATAAATTTGATTTGATCAGGATTTGTGATGAGCCATGTTTTTTGGCATAGGTCCTCACCAAGAGACAGTCAGACAGACAGACAGACAGACTTAAAATATCTTACGTTAATTCCACTGGCATAGCGGCTAGGCAGGAAATATATTGTAAATAACATTGAAGTAATTACATTACTTGTAAGGAAGAAATTACAATCTGTTGTTTCTACTGGTTTAAAAGAAGATGACAGATGAGTACCAGGAGATAAAATACTACTGCCAGAAAGAAATATCTTTGAAAGCAGGAGATGTTCCAGTGAAGTCATTCTTCATTCGAGGATGCTGTACATCAGGAGAATGCAATTTTGTAAGCTCCATCCTTGTAAATATACCTATCATTCATGTACAGCCTGCTTTGTAAGGTCAGATAAATCTGAGAAGTCTTTCCTGTCCATGTTACAAAGTGAAAAGCCTGATCAGACATAACTTGTCAGATCAAGCTTAACTTTATAGACAAAATGTGAACGTTGGGCAATGAGAATCCTCCATCAGTGGTCTTTGTCTCCGTAAGATTAGTCTGATAAGAGTCACGTCTCACTGATCAGACATGACTTATCAGTGTAATCTGATTGTGCAAACTGGCTTGGATAACCGTTTTGTGTTAAATTAGCATTGCCCACAAAATAATTGGCTGTCACGTCATGTAAATATTGTTGTTTGTAACTGTTTCTTTATATCAATTGAATTTTGGTTGTGTCAGTCTGCTTGCATTCTTTGTATCACACCCTGAATGCACTTGAAAAGGGGCACTTTTTTCGGCCTTTCATAAGAAGATGCCTTTTTGTGATAAACTCTCTGCTTGGGCAGACCTGAAGACTTTGATGTGGGCTACTCAGATAAGCGACGTTTTCATCAGTTTTTTTTTTCCAGTTTTTCACTGTTTGATCATAGCTGTCACACAGACACCAGAAATGTCACGTCTTGGTGGAGTGATTCCACAAACTGAGTCATGAGAAAGTGGCGGATGGAATTCACTGGGAGTCCTGTTAAACCAGGTTGTTTCTGTAAAACTGTCTGCAGGATTCACACACACATTCACTCACATACACACAGCTTCTACATAACCATCGCCTGGGCTAGATCTGGCATGCTTTTGGTTGGTTGGCAGATATCAGTGTGGCATTTTCAACATTTATTTTAATTCATTTAAATTATATTTTTGCATCTACGTGCAATCAGTGGGACTAATCTCTAAATAGTACCAAGCTACTGAATAAAGACCAGCACATTTTCTCTATCTTAAGCTGTAATATACATCCTGGCATTAGGCACCCTTTTCCCAATCTGTATGTTGTATGTTTATAATGGATAATCCTCTCGCTTACCAAAAAAGGCCCCTTGTTAAAAATACACAGATCAATCCCTGCATGATTAAAACGCCTTAAGCATAAGTGGTATAATACTCTGTGCATTGCATTTACAGTCAGCAGCAGGCAGGTAATGCACTTACACTGAGGTGATAGTGGCTGAGCTGTATTACTGAAGTTACTGTGGCAGCTGATGCCTTTATATGCATTATAAAATGCTGCGTGCCAAGTTATGGAGTCTACAGCAGTGACTTAACATAAGGTTTCAAGTGGAAGCACTCCAACAGTCTCTGCTGCTGCACTGTGGATGCTGTGCAGCCAATCTGCACAGAGATGTCTTTATCCCAGCAACGCACACATTTAACTGTTCCTCGGAGGGACATACAGATTCTTTATTCATTTAACTAAACACTAACCCGACAAAATCTCGTAACGATCTGGAGGTGTAAACAAGTCTGCAGAAGGCTACAAGGAGATGCATTTGTTGCAGGAGCATAGCGTTTTCTGCAGTAGATAGCAATTAAAGGTGGGCTTTTATTGTTTTAAAGTTTTTTTTGCTTGTTAGTTTTTGGAAGGTTGGGGCAATGGTACAGGTTTTAAGCAGAGCGGTAGGCATTCACAGCTGTACAATCACACCTCAATACTGACATGGCCTTAAGCTCTGGATCTCTCTCAAGCAAAGACTGCCCATAATAGTGCCACATTTTATTTAATTATGTACTGGTTCTGTGATGTAGACCAACCAAGTCTTGTCACGGTCACAGCTTTTCTGATGATAAAGACTCAAAGGTAGATGTGACTTGATGCTGATAACATTAGAGCTCATTGGACCCGACTCTCCCAATCATTGTCTTGAAAAACCAAAGAAGAAAAGCATGAATACTGTTTTATCAAAAGACTTTCCCACGCGCTTCTTGCAAAGCCTGATACTGCTCTGAATGCTGGCAGGGAACAGCAGGGTATTCCCTGGAGGTCAAGGTCAATGCTGGCAAGGCTGACCGCACATCACATGCTGTTCCGAGCTTCTGGAGGGAGAGAGGCCAGATGCTATACTCACAGGGGTCTGGTCCTGACCTTCTAAGCGGTAAGGTGAGCTGACCACCCACTGAATACATTGTAACAGACTTAGTCTGTTGGTCTCTGCTATGGGCAATTTACATATAATAAACAATAAAGTGATGTCTGTAAGTCTTTAAATCAGGTGTTTTTGGATGGACTGTCACTTCAAAGAAAGCTTCTATATTAAGTATTGGCCTGGTGTCTGCATCTCTTTAGATTTTCAGTTTTGAAAAGTGGTGTAAACTTTGAAAATGAGACTGAAGCAAAGAAAATGAGACCAGAATTTTATTCATACTGTGCTTTACAGTTCTGCTGGCTTTCGTCTGGCTCTGAATCAGACAGCTGTGGATTAGTATTGTATTCACAAGGGCAGTCAGGCTGAATGGCGTTATGGGAATGCAATCTGATTGCCGGGGAATTTGGTAGCATGTCTCCAACTCGGAGCCCTCTAATGGGAGCCTTTTAAGGGACTGGTAATGAGGCAGTTTACGGCAGGAAGGGTGGAATGTTGTTATTACCAAGAACCCCAACAATGGAACTTTTCCATGTGCTAGCACAGCGTCAGTAAGCCATTGGCATTCAAAGCCTTAAAAAAGACTTGAATTAAAAGCATATCTGATCTAGCATGAAAAAAGAAGAATGGTTTAACCTCAATGAACTCATTTTAAAGAGATTTCCATCCCATACAATGTAATAGCTAGTCACGCTCTTACACCCTTAGAATCTGATTTTATTTCCCTTTATATTCGAAGACGACCAACAACATACTTATGGCCTGCCTAGTGGGACGTATTTACTGAGCTCTTTATATTAGAGCTGCCGATAACCCCTTCCTGGGGTGACATCCTCGGTCCCGCCAAAATAGTCAACCCATGGAAGCCATTTATCTTTTTGGCTCTCAAGATGGTAAAGTAAGACATCTGTGTTTACAACTGAGCGTATTTTGAAAGAGCTTTTCCTAGTGAACTGCAGTTCCCCTGCATTCGTGCTGAAAGCTGGCTTGCTACTTTCCTGGAATTAGCGGCTTCATGCTTGCTCTTCTTATTTCACAGCCTGCCTCGCTTGTATTCCAAGATGTCTTTACTGTTTACTGTCTGTCGTATGTGAGCGACTGCCTGTGCAGTATTATTTAAAAGTGTGTGTTGTTTTTTCAGCCTACACTCTTTGGGAGAACACAGTTCCTTTGCTGTATCCCTGCCGTTGAGTGATTCGCCGACTGCTCCCCGGGTTGTTTTGACTATACACGGTAAAGGCTAGGCTCCTCTCAGTGCTTCGGCACCCTCTGTACTTAGACGCTCCTTGCCTCTGTGCTTAGCGCCACAGCATGTCAGTAACACCTGCACTCTGTGCTCTGATTCTTCGGTGCACCAGTACTGTATTGTACCTCACTTAGTGTCCTTGGTGCTTCTGCACCTTTGGTGCCTGAGTGCTTCAATACACAGGTCTACACCCTCTGATGTTTAAACAACAAAATTGGAGCCATACAGACATCAAGCATGGCTAAATTCCACACTTGCACGTCCTGCACAACATCCCCTGATAGCACGGCTGGCCCCTGGCCTGGCAGCAGGCTCAAGCCTCGCTGTCTGATATCTGTGTTGCGGCTAGCTGGGCTACGCTTCATACTTTCTCAATGTGATAGATCCGTCCTTGCCTTCAGTAGGCGCAAGGGTCCTTGAGGTTGCACGCTCACACCTCTGACCTTGGGTTATGCTGCCATTCTGTCTCCCTCGCGACTGCTCTGGTATACTTTCCCATAAGTATGTTGTTGGTCGTCTTGGAATTGAAAGGGAACGTTAGGTTACTTACCGTAACCCTGGTTCCCACTGGTTCGTTGCAAAAAGAGAAATTGCTGACTATTTTATCCCTCGGTAGGAGGGACCGAGGACATCACCCCAGGAAGGGGCCTATCGGCAGCTCTGATATAAAGAGCTCAGCGATTTCATCTTCAGTGGCAAGTACATTGTCATTGTAGCTCGATATTTCTGTTCGGATAGCTGGGTAACTTGAAAAGAAAATTGTGAGATTAGTATATTTTAATTAGAAATCAATTGAACTTTTAGCTGAACAGAAGCCCTGTCTTGGAATAATACATCATAAGTGAATCTTTAAGTCATTCATAATACTGAACTGTAGGCAGATTTGTGTATAGAGAAAAGACCTTTGGGGGACACAAAATAGTGTAAGAAACTGTGGGAAAAAGATTAGGTTTAAGCCCACTGCTTGTCATTGGATAGCCCCAAATTGGTCCAGAGTTAAGAATTAACAGGGTATTCCGTACCTCAACAAACCATTGTATTGCAGTCCATGGAAACCCCTGTATAGGGATCTAGGGATACATATATATAAGCCAGGAAGGCCAAAGACATCATTAAGAAGCTTTCATTTTGTGAATTAACCTGTCTATATCAACATAATCAACTAAAAGGCAATGTTAGGTCACATTTTAAAATATTGGCTTCAGATTCATATGGAATATGGAACATCATAACATTATATTGTAGGAATACTTTGGCATTGCCTGCAGGTTCAATTAAGCCCAGAATGGCTCAAACTCCCATGTAATGCGTCCTCTGTGCGAGTTATTTTTCAAAATGCTATGCAACTGCATTTTTTATGATTCATGATATGTAAAGTTATGCATAAAGAAACTCATAACTCACATGTTTAACATTTTACTACATAATTCTAGTTTCCTGCTAGCTGGTTTTTGTAGCTTGACATAACGGACTGCTCTGTAAAGTAATGCTTACTGGCAGCAGTCCAGAGACCTTCAAACTCCACTTGTTTGTATCTGTTTTTTTTTTTTGTTTTTTTTAATAAACACGTAGAGAAAAGGATTTATCAATAAAATCATATAACAAAAGAAGAAAAATAGGGATTTAAATAAAGTGCAAATAAACATAAAGAAAAAAAACAACAACTTTATTTTTGTAAGATTCATGCACGTTTTTTGGTTGACGCAAGTGTAAAACTAATTTTGAGGTAATTGAGGTGATTAACACAGCATTCTCCCACATCACTGGCAGGCTTGCCCATGGCTCTTTCCAGACAGAACCAGCCACGGGGGACCACAGAGCGCAGTGCACCCCCCCCACCCCCCCACCCCATCCCTCATTCCAGGTACAAATAGTGAGAACGAGAGAGACACGCACATTAATCTTGATTTACCGATAGTTACAATTTTAATTACACCTGAGCTCTGTCGGCCTGTCACATTGGGCGGGTGGGTATTGATTGGCCGCAGCAAATTGATTAATTGCCAAGTTGATGGGAGCCGACTTGTTTTCCTGGCCCCTTTCAAGACTAATGAGCTGCCCAGTCACCATGGCAATCAAGATTTAAAGGGAAAAGGAACCCTTATATTTCCCTTCTGACAACAAGTTGATATTTAAAGGGATGGGAAATAGACAGACCCTTGTTTTTTTTTATTGTGTCAGAAAAGAGGATGTTGTTCTAAATGTTGCACTACAATAATTAAATTAATTAAAGGACATTTAAAAGGACCTATAAAGCAGAAATATAATTTAACAGGAATGTTAAATTGTCCTGATCAAATTTAACAACTTGACAGGATTTACCTGTAAACCGTTTTTCCTGTACAATGGTTGTCCTTCATGGTCCACTTTATATTAACATGTGTCCACTAGTTTGGGACATGGGTACCAAGGTTGAGGTAGGATCCTATATATGGTGTAATTCATCCAGGTAAATCAAGAAGGTTTTATTCTTCCATCTTAACAATGAATCATAAAATGATTTCCTTTAAGTTCAATAATGTTCTAATATATATATATATATATATATATATATATATATATATATATATATATATATATATATATATATATATATACAGTACCAGTCAAAAGTTTGAGTACACTTGCTGGAAACTAGTTTTTTTTTTTTCATAATTGACAATGTTTTACATCGTATATGTTTCTGTAAATACTTGAAAATGAAAACACATGTTACTATATACAAAACAAAACATAAGGAGTATCAAAGCAATGTTCAAGAAAATTGAAAATTGTCTCTAAATCTTGGATTCCTCAAAATAGCCACCCTTTGCCTTAATAACAGCCTCACAAACACGAGGCATTCGGTTAACAAGTTTCAGCAGGAAATCCTCCAACATGTCTTCCCAGCTTTTCTGCAGCAATTTCCAGAGATGTAGGGCACTTGTGGGTAGCTTTGCTTTAACTCTTCTGTCCAGTTCGTCCCATACAAGTTCTATGGGATTGAGGTCTGGAGACTGGGCAGGCCAGGTCATTAGAGTGAGTTGTCCGTCACTTTCCTTCTTCGCCAGATAGTTCTTGCACAACTTTGAGGTGTGTTTCGGGTCATTATCTTGCTGAAGAATGAAGGACTGCCCAACTAGCCGTAATCCTGATGGAACGATATGCCTCTGAAGTATGCTATGATAGTCATGCTGGTTGAGCTTGCCATGGACTTGGTAAAGATCACCAGCTCTGTCACCAGCAAAGCAACCCCAGACCATGACACTGCCTCCTCCATGCTTGACAGTGGGAACCACACATGCAGAACTCATGCACTCACCCTCTCTGCGTCTTACAAATACTCGGCGGTTGGACACAGATATTTCAAATTTTGACTCATTGGTCCATAATACCAACTTCCACTCCTCAAACGTCCAGTTTGAGTGTTTTTTGCCCCAGGCAAGTCTCTTTCTCTTATTCTGCACTCTTAACATTGGTTTCTTTGTAGCAATTCTTCCAGTTAGGCCAGCTTCACGCAATCTCTTCTGAACAGTTCATGTTGAAACATCTGTACTTCTAGTAGCATTTAGCTGAGCTTGTATTTCAGGGGCAGTTAATCGCTGGTTTCGCAGACTTGTGACTCAAATGAACTTGTTCTCTGATTCTGAGGTCACCGCTGGCCTGTCAGACCTTGTTTGGTCCTCATGAGTGCCAGTTTCTTCATTTCGTTTGATGGTCTTGGCCACAGCAATTACAGACACTTGCAAAGTTCTTGCGATTTGTCTTAAAGATTGACCTTCATTTCTTAAAGTAAGACTTTTTTCTTTGCTTAACTGAGCGTATTTTCAGGAATGACTTGTGCCTATTGTCCCTGTGGGATTATATAGAGACCACACCATAATTTAGCTGGGCGTTAACACTATTCCTCTGAATTCACTGTGGCGGTTCGATACGGAGGAGACAAGATGTGAAACCACAGAGCGCTTCATCATTTAGCAACCGTAAGTCACCTTAACAGCCAGTCCTTTCATAATTTAAAGCAGAGACCCAAATGTCATTACCCTTGTTTACAACCAGGAAAGGAAGGCCTTGGTATAGGAAAGGTTTAATGGTCATAACTAAGGGAGGGGGTCAAAAATACTTTCATTACTTTCAATGACCCTGAGTCTGTAGCAGTGGCAATATGACTAACACCTCTGTGCTAACAACTAGCATTCCTTACGTGTCACCCCTGTTAGTAACAGAAGTTAATCATGAGCTGGTTAAGGTCAACTAAATATTTAAACATTTGTAGTAAATGAATGATTGGTAAAATCCATTCTGTTTATTTATTTACTCTTTGTCTTTCTAATGGGGTTTTTGTATCGAACACGGTGTCACCTGGTGCCCCAATGTTGTAATTCACCCCTCCTTCCACATATCTTCACATTCCTGTCAACACTAATTTGTGGTTAATATGAGTCTCATCCCAGGAATGGCAAGCCTGTTATTAACTCCGGCAGTGACTCAGATAATGGAAGTGTGGCTGCAAGATTTACAGCACTTCCAAACAAGACCTTGACTTCTCTGTATTCAATGTAAATAAACCAATAATAATAATTTTAAAAAAAAATGAAGAACAGGAGATACATTTTCTATTGCAATCTGTTCTGTTTTGCTTGTCGTTGAGAGTGAAAAGTTAACCCCATTTCAGTTCCGTTTAAATGTAATGTATTCTCCCTTTAGGTAATGCATTTATGTAGGAATAGAGTGCAGTTGCCGTACATATAAGTAAATGTGTCACATTATATTTATATCTTGTGACCCTTGCGTCCAATTGCGATGATCATGATGACACAGTTTTGCAGGATTCTGGATTGCTTGTGTTACGCTTGTGTTACAAGATGAATCCGGCCTCTATTTACATGTAACTCGATTTGAGCTAAACTACGTTTCTGAGATTTCTTTCTCTCACAAACTCCCCAGCTGGTTTTCGAACCGGCTCTGGGGAAGACTGCTGTGTATAATTCTAATCTGCAAATCCAGTGTTACACATAGCTGGCAGTGTGCCTGTATCGCTTGGGCCTCCCTGGCACTGTGCTTCTCAGCTCCTGGTCTTCAATATTGATTAGGAGAGCATCTCAACCCAGCCCTGCTCAGCTAGGGTCGAGATTTTGTTTGATGTCAATTCTGTTTTGTGTGATGCTCTTCTCCAGGCTTCTCATTTGAAAGTTTGAAGGCTGGATAAGCCTCCCTCATGTCCCTCCCTTTTCTCTTCTGTAGCTGCAAGAGGGGAATTCGCTCTTGGAACAGTTTTTGGAGACGGTTCTCTAGGGAAATTTCAATTGTGTGTGTATGTGTGTGTGTGTGTGTGGGGGGGGTGTTTGTGCTTCACTGTACTTTACGTGGCAACACTCAGCAGGAACACCCCTGCAGAGAACAACAAACACATTTCAAAATGTTGAATCCCTGGACAGTCGGACTAAAAACTACATGGTACGTCCCTCAGAAATACATAAGCAGACAATTGCATTAGAAATGGGTTATGACTTATATCGTGCAAAAAATACACATTTATTACATTAATTACACATTGTACTTATGTGTAAGTACACCTGTGTTTACTAAGTCACTACTATGTAAATACAAAGTAATTTGAGACACCCGCCTACCCACCTCTGTATCCAAGACTGCACAAATTACAGTGAACAAAATTCACAGCACATTTCCACACCTAACTTCCTTGAAGGAGTTGGTAATCATTGGGGAATATCCAGGTAACCCTCCAGAAAGAAAGGTAAACTCCAGTCAGACTCATTGCTGCCCTGTCTGTCCATGGTAGCCCTACACCCTATCGAAAGTGTTCATGGGTGTTACTGACAGAGGGCAGTTTGGATGATACATCTTATCACAGCTGCTACAGCTCTTGACTGTCTAATAAAGGTTTTATATACAGTCTGAACCACAGAGCACCCTGAAGATTACTAAAATAGCACCAGCTAATCTGTGTCTCTGTTTAGAAAGAAGTGTCCATTCTGAATGTGAGAACTGTGTGAATTGTATACATTACTGTATACGACATGGGTTTGGAATGTAATTATATTGGGCTTACATGTAAGTATTTATTGCACGTCCTTAAAAGGAAATTGGTTGGTTTATTAAAACCCCCATAACCCAGTGATTTAACCCCACCCAAGCACATTTTTTTGATGAAAATTTTTATGATTTTTATTACAATCAAAGAAACGGTAATTAATGATGCAAGCAGAAACAGCAATACTAGAGAACACATAATAGGATGAGAGACTAAATATTAAGATATCACAGATGGTATTGAATCAGTTTCAGTAGCTTATTGTTTGTTAATGCTGCTGGTCATTATTAAGTTTATCACTGCTTCATTTTGCCTCCTTAATTGCCTTTTCAGTTTTACCTTCGGAGTGTGGGTAGTACATGGATGTACAGACAAGCCGTAACTAAGCAGTAATTTAGTGGTGTGTTTGGATTCCCCGGAGACACAATGACCTGGTTCATTTCCACACAGTCCGAGCACGTTTCATCCCTATTCCTTGGAGGGGCAGAGATGGTGTGAATCACAGTGTCTTTTTTTCCTTCTTCAAAAAAAAAACGTGCTTTTTAAAACCCAGATCAATATGGCTCTACACTTTGTAGCCATTTATCCTGCATGAGTGTATTGCGGTGTGTGATTTGCACCAAGTGCTGTGATCACTACCAGCAAATCCATTAACAGTCAGACTGCTCTGTGAAAGTTCCTTCTCTAGCTGGCACTGGTGTTTGGATGGCTGTTTAACTGGGTCTCACTTTACATTAAATGTATCAAATGACTGTGTTTGTATTTTCTTGGTACATACATGTGTACTTTGCATGTAATTACAATGTTTTTATGCGTAGTTACAATGTACTTAATGTGTAAATCTTTTTGCACATTATAACACTAACCATTTTCTGATACAATTGTGTACTTAGATATATCATGCAAAAGGATTTACACATTAAGTGTGTTATAACTATGCATAATAACATTGTAATTCTGTGTAAGTACACATGTATTTGCAAAGTAACTACTGCGTAAATGCACAAGGATTAGAGACACTTCATGTATAGTGTTACCCTCAGCTGTTCATGGTGTTTTAAAGTTGAGAATAACAGTTCAGAATTGCAATCACACAGGGGAGTTCTTCTTCATGCCGGGGTGTGTGTGTGTGTGTGTGTGTGTGTGTGTGTGTGTGTGTGTGTGTGTGTGTGTGTGTGTGTGTCTATATATATATATATATATATATATATATATATATATATATATATATATATATATATATATATATATATATATATATATATATTCTCTCAAGTGCTGTTTTACAGATATATATCTATTCTGTATTTGGGTACTCTATACAGTAATTGATAGGCTTCGTAGTTATTGCATTACCGTTGGTACTGTATTCCCATGCATCTTCAGTTACTAGCTTACAAAAGCAAGCCGTAGAGTACAAATGTAATCATCCAATTTGCATTGCATTGTAGTGGCTGCTAAGTGCTGCTGCAGTAAGCTGTTTCTTACTATATGCTACAAGGTTTTGTAACATTATTGGATTGTTTTCCTTTCAAAAACTAAATGTGATGAAAGGGTCTACCTGTTGCTGCAAAAGCTTTGTTAAGGTCTAAGATTATTTAGTGGAGCTGAGATACAGATTTCAGTTGGCTGGAAGAGATAATACTTTTTTTTTTGTAAGGTAGATGAAAAATAGAGAAACAGTTCTGGGAGTAGATTCTTGCTTTATGGAAATATAATTGACATATCCCTTATAAAAGTTTCCCATAGTAAAAAATTGTAATAAAGTGCAGTGCAAGCATGGTAAAGAACAGCAAGGTATGGTAAATAGCATAAACTGTGGTAAATGCATAGTATAAGCATGGGAAAAATACTAAAATACTGTGCAAAAATACAGTGGTAAACATTTGTAAGAAATATACAGTATCACTTAACACATTCACTTCACACAAAAACATCTCTTTAATAAACATTTTTTTCAGTTGAGTTGCATATATGCAGATCGACAGATTAATTGATCAACTTATTGATTATAGATAAATTCCTCAAGCTGGTCGCTGGTAATTGATGTATGGTAATTGTGATGGAACTGCCTCGATCCTCAGTTCTGCCTTCTGAGACCTAACCTCAGTGGGTGTCATGCCGACAGACCCAAACCCAAGTGCAGATGATTGATGGATACTCTGAAAGCTGTTTTGCGTTATGGCGACAGTCTGGGTTCAAAGGTCACCAGCAAGCACGTCTCCTGCTCACCGACTGTGAAACAGCTGGTCATTAACAATGATGTGTCCCTCTTCATCTCTTCCCCATCACTGTGTTCTCATAGTTAACTGTTTGTGACCCGGATAGAGATAGCTCTGTCCTAGCTTGGTTTGTTCAGGACTCAGCAGTGAATAATAAGAATTGAGGTAACTCGCCCCTGTCAGGATACCCCTGCTTCTTAAAGCTAAATTCTTACATCTTGTTTTCTTCTGACTGCTTCATGCCATTAAGATACAAACTGACTCCCAACTGACTTAGCTTTAGACACTAGGCCATACACAGCTTCTCTCACACTCCTTAAACTCTTCTTACTCCCACTTCTAACCACCAGGCTGTCTGCATTTCTCCCAGTCCCTTTGCACTAACCACTAAGCCATCTGCATTCCTCCCAGTCTCTGCTAAAACTATGAGACTACACTGCTCACCCCCTGCATCCCTCCTCAGTTCCTAGTTTGTAACCACTAGGCCGTTCTACCTCAATGTCACTGTTAATGTCACGGTAGTCCTCGGTGGGAGAGGTTGCTGCTTTTTACGGTTATCTGGGCCTGTTGTTTACTACTCGTTATTTTTTCAGTAACAGCAAATTTGTCACCTCATAAAAAAAGGCATCACCTCCACATTGCACCGCAGAGAGAGGGAGGAGGCAAGTGACCGACGTTGGCAGAAAAATGGAAAGAGAAACGGCTCGTGGGTCGACCCGGAGGATGAGCTAAGAGAATGGAGAGCGTGAAGACAGCAGACGCTGCAAAAACACGCCTCAGTTTTAACTTCCTTGCTGGCTTGTTTTTCTGTAGTGATTGTCTGTTTACATGTTCCACCGTCACGGAGGGAGGGGGATTGGGTCCTCCTTTGTGGTCCTTTGGGCTTAAGAAGCCTTGCATGGTTGGGTTTATAATGGTCAGCAATTGGACTGCAATAAATATGCTTCTGTCAGACTGTGATGAAATTGCAGTGATGAAGAAGGGCTTTCAGAAAGGGGTATTTTATAATTGAGCTAAAGCATGTAGCGTGATTTTGTTTCTGTACATAGAGAACCCTCGAAAGCAATTGCTTTTCAGGTTACTCTGCTTTTGGGCTTTGCTCCCATCTGTTCGACTAAAAGGTAGAAGATGTGAGTCTGAACACCATCTCAAAGGCACACAAACTGTAAGAATCGTAGAGAATGAGCTCCAGGTTAGCTGGGCATCTGTATCTGTTTTTCCAAGGCAGTGTACTTCAGTATAAAGGCCATATTGATGCATCACAACATGGTAGAAAGGGAATGTATAACCAGGTATTTTTTAAAGAATCAGTTGACCAGGATTGAATTCAAGAAACAACAGTACGAAGTGCAAGTGGACTGCGTCAGTTAAAACTCATTGTTGATAGAAATCAGAGACCACTGTCTGAACCAAGGAGGGATTTTAATTAAGCAGACAGGCGGTTTACCGAACACTTTCTCAGAGAACAATGGCACAGAACAATATAGGGGTTTAAAGCTTTGTACACCATGTTTCATGTCATTTAACAGCTGAGAGAACAATCTGTGTTTGAAGTATTCTTGTGCTTTAATTAATAGAAGAGCTTTAATAAATATAAAGAGATTCCTTGTAAGTAAAACTTTTTAGTTTTGTTTTGTTAATGTATTTAACTGTGTTTGCTTCAGATATGTCTACTGTTAAGCCAGCTTGAGTTACTAACAGAATAAAAGATGCATTTTAAAGCCAATCTAAAATCAATACATTCATTGCCTTTGGCACACCTTGTGTGTAAACTGTCTGACTTTGGCATGAATACTTTATTCTACGAATTGAGATGATGTCTATTCTGTTATGTATAAATGCTGCATCTCCCTGCTGCAAATCCATTTTAGCTGATCTAACAGGCTTTGATTAAAGTTTGGCTGACCATTGGCGTTCGGTTAGACTGCCCTTCTGCACCCAAGACAAACTACCTCTTTGGGCTGCTGGTGATTTTTACCCTTGCTTCTCTAAAAAACTTATTTGGACTAAAACATCAATACATATGCCAATAAGGCTCCCATTGCGCTGTAGTTTGAGCCATTCCTGGTTTTGCTATGAGCTGAAGTTGTTAGCTGTACATTATGACACAATAAGCTGATAGTAAAACCTGGAATTGCTAAAACTGCTATGCAATAGTGGCCCTATTATAGAGACCCTATTTTCACCCCTATAGTACTGACTTCACTTCTGACTATTACACTCTGCAGTTTATTGTAAAATAAATAAAACTTCACCAGTGTTGATAACCACTGAAGCAAATCCCTGCGCCTCTGGGGAGGAAGGCATTAGGGAGCTGCCCACTGTGCCTGCTGTGCCCGTGGTCATCGTCGCTCGTCCTGGTTGGTGGCTGTCCAGCTGCTTCTTCGCTGCCAATTAAAGCATGGCCCATGGACTTCCTCCTGGCTTCCTCTCTCCATCTCCCTCTCCTTCCTTCTTTCTCTTTTCCACCTCTCTTTCGCCGGGACTTTTTTTCTATCTGTCTCTTTTTCCACCTTTTCTAACCCCGTCCTTCTCTAATATTTTACTGACTTCCTGAGACCAAACTGAACAGTGTACCCATAATTATTGATTGTGCCATATTCACAAATAAGCACAGCCTATAGGAACCTAATCTTGTGTGGCTCCCAAGTAGTTTTCTTTAATATTTTTGACCACAAACTTACACAGAAAAAAAGGTACATTTACTGTAACATCTTTTACAAGACTGTTTTAAGGACTTTTTAAAAGGAAAAAAAATCTATTCTTAGATAGATAAAACAGTGCTTCAAAAAAATTGGAATGACATACTCTAAATTAGCTTTCAAACAACAAATAAAATTATCCTTTAAAGTTTTGTTAATAGGGCCTATAGCCCTTTGTCTCTCCCCGTCTCTCAGCTGAAGCCTGGATATTAACCCTAATACCTTGCAATAGCCCTGGAGTGTGAAAGATATCACCAGTTAATTGGTCTTAACTTGAGCTGCTGCACTCCTGCAGCTCGTCAGCGATGGTTTTGTATGAGCTGCGTGTTTCTCACTCCTCCCTGGTTTAATCTGAGAGGGGGGGGGTTCAGGGACCAGGGAGGTCTGAGACAGGCTGAGTTTCTGATTCTGAAACCAACAAAGTGCATAAAAGTGGCACACTATATTTAAATTCATGCAGTGTCACAAGTCAATGTCAGTACTTCATTATATAGGAATACTTCTTGCAATATAGGAACAGCGCAGATGCATTGAGAGTATTCTGCATTGCAAAGGAGATAGCTGCAGGATGTGCTCTTGTGCTGCTCTTTCTGATTGTCTCCTGTTGTGCATTCCGGTCATCTGTGACAGATTATCAGAGACATTGAGCTGTGTTTCCTAATGGGTGCCCAGAGTTACCTCAAATCTGGATGTTTTGTAGGGTCACGCAGTGTAAGCGAGACTAGTGCTTAAAAAGACAAAAACTATGTAAATGTGTACCCTGGGTAATATTCAATGTCGATTTTGAGATGGAAACATCAAGGCTCTGGAACCACTGATTATCTCCAGCTCTGAATACAGTCCAAGTGAAGAGGTTGATGAGAAGCACACAGTCTTTGTATTTGTTGAGAATGGTATACACCTGTACAAGTTGTGAGAGGTGAATTTTGTTTTAGAAAGATACGCTGTGCTAACATAATATGATAATTTTTGTATTTTTAATAACTAATAAAAGTGCATTCGGTGCTAAATGATTTTATATGTCAATATTAAGAAATGACAGTGTTAATCCACACTAGAGTGTGCTAATTTTTACCATGCTCATATCGATAAAGCTCTTTTAAAAGCATCACTCAAGGGTGTCATTTTTACAGGCACCACATTAGCTAGTCAATAGGTTTTACCTTGGCACGTAAAAATATTTTCTGAATTCCAAGTTCTATTTGTAGTAGCGCTGCTAATCAGACTCACCCTGAAGGCCAAAGCTGCCTGGTGCTTGAAGGGTTAAGAGCGCAGTGTCGGGGCAGCAGCTGGTGGTGCTGAGAGCCGGACGGAGACCACCTGTCCCCCCATACCAGAGAAATGCTGCTCCCCCAAAACTGCCTCCCACTGCCAGTGAGATGCAGGGGGCAGAGCAAGAGACTCTGTGTGTGTGTGTGTGTTTCTATGGCAGGTCATTGCTATTTGTGTGGCTTGCTGTCTGGCTGGTGGGGCATTTATAGATGAGCTCCAGACATTCAGCAATCACCCCCCGCCAGGCAGAGCAACTCGTCTTCTCTGAAAGTTTCTGTTGAGGATTTTATGTATTGATTGCCACCTAATTTGCTTTTGTGTGACAGTTACAGCCATGGGTCTGGGAGAGAAGCAGTGTGGCCTAGTGGTTAGAGCAGAGTGACTAGGAAAGAAATCTGTGGCCAAGTGGTTGGAGCTGAAAGACTGGGAGGGACGTATAATGGTTAGACCTGAGGGACTGGAAGAGAGACAGTGTGTCCTGGAGAGTTAGAGAGAAGGCTGCGAGAGAGTTTGTGAATGAGAGCAGGGGGTGTGCTGAGACAGGGGGGATAAAGACTTGCTTCAACCTGACAACTCACATCCTGTTAGGGAAACAGCTAACAGCTGTGAAAAAGGGGGATCAGCGGGATTAGGGGGCTTTGTTAGTGTGGAGAATAGAGTCAGACAGGCTACAATACAGAGCCACCACCTCCCCTACTGCACAGTGGAAAATAACTGTTCAACTGTTAGGAATGCTTACTCCTGTTTACAACATCTTTCTATATGTCGATTTTTATTTATTTCAGATATTTGATCAGGAGAGACCTGTTTTCAAGGGTGCCAAGGCAACAGTGCTAATCCTCCTTTAAATAATGAGGGTTTTCATGAATTTATGAATAAAAAATAAGTTTAATATTCATGAAACCATCTGCAGTCTGATCCATTCATAATATCCACAGCTATATCTACAAAATATCAATAAATCATTCTGTCTTTAAATGTCTAGCTGCTTCTAGTCAATATTCATAAGCCCATAAATCCTCTGATACGCAGGGGAGCAGTCTCGCTGCACTATAAAGATGACTAAAGATATCAGTTTCAGTGTTGTTTTGAAAACTGTGGTCCTGGGGGTTCAGAAATCTGAAATGGTGTCTGTCCATTTACATGTGGTTAATATGTTTAGTCTGATGGATTTAGCTTATAGAGAAGTGTGCACGCTGTATAGATCAGAAGATGTCGTCTAGACAAGTTTTCACATGCTGCTTGTTTTAGCAAAGGATTTGCTGTTAGATGTTTGATTAAAACCACAAGGATTGTTTACTGGAATGAGAGTGTGGGAAAACCGAAAGAGGGTTCCCCTAGGACTGTCAAGAGCATTATCCAGGTGACCCTCATTGGCATTTAGGAGACTACTGTCTCAATATATCAGCTCACTGTAGAAGGTAGCTGCTTTGGTAAGTGCAGGGCTGAAGTGAGGAAGGCAGCTGGTTTAAAGAATTCAGCTGTTTTGGTGTGGAATACAGCAGGAGTAATTCAGCTCTTTATGGTATGGAAGACGGTATTTGGTTCTGTGTATTCCTGTAGTGATGGTTCTCAATGCAGTTTCAATCCTATTTAATGAAACACACACATGCTAAACTGAAGGGGGAAGGGCGGGGTCAGACCTGAGAGATGGAATAAAGAGCTGGAGCGATGCAGGGAGGGGGATCTGAGCTCAGAGCAGATAATCAGTGGGTGCAGAATTCCGATATCCTTTACATAAACACACTGCATTATTGAGTTACTTTGCGGTAAATGCTAATACTGCACGTAGTGTGTAAAAAGTGTCAATTACTGCATTATTCAGCACATCAATAACACTAGAGCACAACCAAAACAACTTCCTAGTCTGATAGGTAAAGCACAGTCCATTAAGTGCCTTGCTTTTATACTTTCCTTAAGAATCACTGCATACATTACTGGACAGGAAATGCACCAATATAACCCTTGTATTGTTAGTATGTGTTGGAATTAAGACATATTTAGGGTACAGATAAGGCCACACACACACGTGTTTGTTTATAGTGTTAATGACAACTTTGCAATTAACTCACATAAACGAGCCCACTGTCTCAACGAGGCCTTTGAAAGGGCCCAGATTCAATCAGCCTCCGTAATCCCCTGTCCTCAGGATCTCAAGCTTCTTAAGACACCGCAGAGAGATGTTCCTCCGGGAAAATAATTGGTCCTCTAATTGCTGGGGGAGTGGCTTAAGGGTTCTTCTGGATCCCTCTCAGGCCCTGCCTCCTTTCACCCTGGTGACGTAGCTACAGAGTAAGCTCCAGTGAGAAACCAACACATCTACACTTCATTAGAGCCTCTCACCAGCACGGGTTTATACACTTACTGGAGTTTCAAAACAGAGCCATTGGTAGAATGGTACCACAGTGGGAGTGCTTTGACATACCAATGGTATGCTAATGATAGGAACCAACACTGGTTATTCAGTGCAATAGCGTGTTAACATATGCCATAATCATCACTTGCTTAGTTTTCCTTTACATTAAAAAAAATAGAGCAAATGTTTGCTATGCATGAGAAACAATTGAGCAGAATCTTCTATAAATCTTTTTTTGTCCTTTTGCGCTTTTTATTTTTTTAAATGAAACAAATAGAATGATGATGTTGTCTTTTTTATTGTTATTTAACACTTGCTTGTGAAGAGGCCCGGCCCCTATACTCAGGTGTGGAAATGAATATATTTACCTGGGATAACCCTTGTGAGCTTTTGTTCGGATTATCTACAAAGCTAAGGCTGGGTATCGACGTTGAGTGATTGCACAGCTTCTCAAACTAAACATCTTGCAGTATGCATACAGTACCAGTGGGCAACACAGATTAATCAGAGCTCAGCACACAGAGGCAGCGTGTGAACCCTGGGCCCCTCAGTTAGTGAGCTTTGGAGCTGAGAATTAAAGATAACGAGTCCCTAAACGCCACAATTAATGAGGCTAAATATACAAAGACCTAAGCACTGAGCTTTTGCATTGAAGTTAAAACCTCCAGATCACTGGGTTAGGGACAGAACTTTAGTAAGACTGGCCAGGATTGCCTGTCAGAACTCGCCAATGTGCCTTTGAAAGGCCTTTAGCGTGACATTATAATTGCAAAGTATTCTCGTGCAACCGTCAGCAGTTCACAACACCAGTCAGCACTTCAATCAAGCTGCTTACTGTAAATTGGTTTTAAAATTCTGAATGGATTTTCTTGAAAGAGCTGTCTGTCCTGGTATTTTAGGAGCTTGATTTAAATGTAAAAGTTTGCCGTTTTTCTTGAATGTTTTGGGGGTGGGTAGGCTGTTACTACTAATCACTTAATAGATTGAAAAGAAAAAACATCAAAGCTTTCACCGGTTGCTACGAATAACAGTTGTGGCTGATAGCACTTCGCTCTAATTGTGCGACAGGTCAGCAGAGCAGAGTGTGTGACGAGAGAGCGTGCCTCAGCAGCTCAGAATGTGGGTTAATGAAGCCTCATGAGGATCCTCAGCTAGCCCTCTGCTCACTCGCTCTCCCAGGACCTTGTCAGGGAGACAGGCTGCTGTTTGTACAAGAAACAAGACACAAGGCCTCATTTCTCACTCCGACACTGACAGCATCCAGCCTGACTACACCTCAGAAAAAGGGTTCCTCTACCTTTTTCATGTCCTTGTTTTTTTTTTTTTTTCTCTGAAGCCCTTGTTTTGTCTAGGCTCTCTAAAGAACCATTCTTATATACTAAACAACAGCCACTTCCATATAATGGATTCAATATGGAACCAAAGGGTTTTGAAAAGAGCAATTCCAAATGTCTTGGTTCCATTTGGAACCCATTGTTTAGGTTCTGGAGAAAGTTCTAGTGAAGGAACCATGTGATTGTAGAACACCCAGGCCCCCTCTTTTCTCAGAGGAAATACTAAGTTTAACTTGAACTTTTAACCATTAGCAGTGACATTCACTTACAGTTGAAAAACATGTGACCTTTTTAGACTACAATATTAATTTCAGTCTGGGTTGTTTAATTGTTTCACTTGTTAAATTTTCAAACAACTCATCATTTCCCAGCATTTTGATGCTCTGTTTATGGTAAAATGTAATCGGTTGGCAAATCTGCACATCATCTTATATGAGAGTTCATACACCTATCTGGGACACAGATGTGGAGTGACAAGCACATTTGCAGAAATTGTGTAAAAAACGCGTCAACCCAGGAGACACTTGGCATATTGCAGCAGAGAGAGAGAGAGAGAGAGAGAGAGAGAGAGAGAGAGAAGGGGCACGAGAGAGAGAAGCCTGTCTGCATATTGATTGAGTGTGTTCAGGGGACACGGTCTGTCTGAGCCCCAGAGAACTGAACCAGCTGTTAGAGAGGGAGAGCGAGAGAGAAAAATGAGAGAACTTAATATGCTAGATGAATGCAAAACCTCTTCAAATCTGATCCAGTGTTCCGAGCTCCCAGGTTGGTTCTGTTAATATAGGTATATTTTCTGAGTGTGAGGTAGGTGTCCCAAAGGGGTTTTACAAAGTTAGTAATTTAAAAAGTTTGAATCTCTGTATGTTATGGATTATGGCAAAAGGTTTTACTTTGTAGGTTACAACAAAGATGGACGATATCCCCAACAGCCAAACCAACTCTAGGTTGTGCTATGGAAAATGTAGGCCCTGTCCAATGCTGGAGCCAACAGAAGTTGGACAAGCTTCATATAATGGAACAAAAAACATTTTGTCTCTAATGTTTCCAATTTTCTTGGACTACCCTGTAGAGCGATTGGAGCCAAGTTACAAGTTCTAGACGCAGTTTCCCAGCCTCCTGGGGTTTGCAGCATAAACAATGCTAGCGGCTGATGTTCTGCATGTCTGGCCAGAGAGACGAAGGACATTGATATCCTTGAGGTTAGGTGTCAGTGTTTTGGACGAGGGACTGAGGAACAGCTTGTATGGCTCAGATCAACAGCTTCTGTGCTGGCGACAGCTGGCCAGAATTCAATGTTTGTGTTTCCAGAGAGTGTGTGAGTAATTCCCCCTGATGTTTTGACGTGGTCTCTGTGTATGAAACATGGCTTTCATGAGACACACAGTACAGATCGCTGTTCCACTCCCCACCAGGCTCCTGTAATCTTCAATGGCTCAATGTCAAATGTTTACTATAAAGGTACTGTATTGTACACAGATTCCACCCACAGCTTTTTACCCCTACATGGTTAGGATGTGATTTTAAATTGGTCATTAACCATGCCTGGAAGAAAGCTCCCATTGAACCCTGCCTGAGGAACAGGGTGTATAGTTTATATTAAAATCTCTATAACATTATAATAGAAGTTGTCCCCTTACATTTTGCAGTACGTGTCAATGCACACTGGTAGTCTGTATTGGTACCATTGAACCACATTCTATTAGTCTGTTCTGTTATTCCAAATCCAGTATGTTGCCAATGCTGTGGTCTGCTAATGGTTCTGCTAGTGTTTATTCTGGCTAATACACTGGGATTAAAGGACATCCACTTTTTCTGACATTAACAAGTATGTATTTCTAGGGTTACAATATGAATGTGACCTATTTACAGTACCTTCATTTTATGAAAATAAATGCCTAGACACTGAAATTATTCTCCTTTGCTGATTCATTTTCCATACATGTTTTAAATAGAAACAACTTTTGGATTTCAGCATTCCTAGCTGTAAAAGGAATTGGTTTACTTCATTTCACATTCTGTGAGCACTTTATGAAGTTGCGTGATTTCATGATCGATGTGCTTCAGAGACAGCTCTGCAACAATTAATACGTTCATGTAAATTAGTACGTCCCGTGCAAATGAGAAGTATTTATCATGCTGACGGTTTCCTAATTAAATCATTTTAATTCATACAACATTTTAAGAGACAATTACAAGAACAACATATTCCATTTTAAGTACCTTTTGCGTGTATTGTATAGATCACAAGACACGCCACTGCAGCATAAAGGCATATCTACAATACATGGCTCATTCTAATATGACTGATAGCTTCAAGCTGTAGTTTTGGGGCTAGGGACAGCTCAGTCCTCAAAGCCACCACACAGCTCAACTAAATTTGCAATGTGTGCTTCAGAGAGACACCTGGCTGAATGGTGTTGTGTCAGACTGTAGCCCCTCCCTACCAAGTCCAAATATTCATCTGTCTGTCATTTTTCCTTGGAGTGAGTCATTGCTTTGCACTGGGTGGGATACTGACCAGGCTGTATTGGGTTCTGGAGGTTTATCTCTCTCTCTGCAAAGGATAACTGTTTCTTTATTGTCTTTGTTGTCGATGTTTTAATTACTATAGGAAAAAAAACATTTAGCTTTCAGAGGAGAGAGAGAGGGTGCAGTCTGGTTTTCTAAGTCTCGGCGCTAGCAAAACTAATAGCAACATGGAGCTGGGAGTAATTACACACAAACTGTCTTAATTATCAGGCTCGGAGAAAATGCTTGAATTTTAATTAGTGCAGGGCACCGTTCTCTCCATGCTCACGATGCTGTCTAGGTGCGCAGGTTCTGGGAGGAAAATTAGTTTTCTGCTGATCTAATCAGGTCCCAAGTACACTAAAGAGGCTTCACAAAAGTGATTAGGCATAACAAGTTAGAGGAAATGGATTTGAATGGATTTTACCAACCTTAGACCAACAGCACACCCTGGTTTTCAAATCCTAAAATCTCTGAGTTATTAACGCTCCACCCCACCCCACCAATGCTGAGTGTGTACTACAGCCACCACCCCTCGATCATCTCCAGCTGTGTTCACTCTTAAGGAAAATAAAGCTTAGGTTATTTTGTCCTCTCCTCCAGTCATCATATTTTCCTTTCTGAGCCATCAGTAGTAGTTGCCGTGGTGCTGTGAGTCTAGCTGTGCGAGCAATTGCAGTCTGAAGTGCTTTCTTTCCCATCCTGGCATTAGAAATATATTGAGCCGATGTTGGGTTGCATTAGCATAAAGGACGTTGATAAAGGGCAGAGCTTGTTCCCAGTAATTTAGTCTAAATGTAAAACACTGACTCCTACAATGAAGGACACAAGGCAGACAGGAGATACTTTGCACCTGTGCACCCATAATTAAAATTGCCTTTTCTTCCTTTAGGCTGCTGTGTAAATCATTCACCTCTGCATAAGGGACATATTGTATAATATAGTGCTTAAAAAAATAACTACAACAGCACTAGAATTGAAATGCGCCACCTTTTCTAATCACTCAGTCATGGTGTCTGTGTTAGGCTTCTATCCAAGGGTATGTCCCCGCTACTACAATGGAGAAACGTTTGCACGTTAGATTTATCTTGAACATTCCACTACAATCTAAACTAGGCCTATACCTTTCTTTGCACATTTGTTCCAAGAAGTTATGGAACATTCTGTGAATGCTCTTATTTTTGCCTGTATGCTTTATTACCTCCCTGCTAGGGATTCATTTCCCAAGCGACAGGGATATTCTGGAGACGTCTGTACTTCTCCAATAGTGAGGACATTATTAAAAACCTGCAGTGGAGGAACCTGTTATTTATAACATGTGTCCGTCCATATCTCACAGTTCTAGTTTTAAATAGATTTTAATGTTCTTCTAAAAAACACATTCCTTTGTACACTCTGTAGTTTATTCTAGGTTTTCTTTTTTATATGGGTGTGGTGGAACACTTCTGTTTTGGAATACTAATGGGTCTAATTTAGCATTTACAGCTGTGAAGGGGGATGTTTTTTGCTCTAATTCTCCTGTAGCTCTAAATATAACTATGTTTGGAAATTGTTATGCTGGGGTTGCGAAACAACAGCAATGACTGACCGATGGTACAGATGTAGTATGACAAAGCGCCTCTTATGCTGTAGTTCTTCAGAGAGGGATAAATTAGTCAACAATACTAATCATTCTCAGATTCCTAAGTAGAGAACTGGACCTTTCCCAACCCCTTCCCAGCATTCACTGAAAGAATCCCAGCTCAACTGCAGTCCAGTGGGGGGGCATGTGACCTGCTGATTGACTACTGACCGGGGATCGTTGACCTTGAAGAGGAGGACAAAGAGAGCCCCTACCTCCCTTTCTCTGGGCCATCTCCAGGAATCTCACTCCTGGGGAGGGAGAAGCTAATGGTCAATCAGACAGGACTTGGTGCAAGACACATGTTCAATAGAAACTCTATCCAATATTTGTAATACCCTAGTGTGGTTTAGTGTGTCTTAACGCTCTAGAATGTTCTATCAATTGATTAACAGTGGAAAGAAGCATCTAGCACTAAACAAAGTCAGAATTTGAGGTCTGTTGAAGATCGGTAACTCCTTTTAAGGTGTTTGCTTACATTATAGCCAACTGCAATCGCTCCAAATATATTTAAAGAGGGTTTGAATGGTTCAGAATTTTCCGCACACATCTCCAGTCTACATTTCAAGTGCTTCTGCTGCTGCTCTGTTCTGTCTGCCCTGGCTGTCACCGAGATGTGAAGTGAATGGAACAAGATTTATTTTCTCTTATTTCTCGGGCAAACAGTGGTATCTCACTGCGAGAAGCGAGATGAGAAGAGAAACTTTTCCATTGCTCTGATGTAGCCTACTGGTCAGAGATAAGAGACTGGGAAGGAAGCAGTGGGGGTAATAGTTAGAGTCAAAGGAATGTGAGGAAAGTGTGTGACCTAGAAATGAAAGCTGTGTATGTCCTGATTCTTCTCTGAGATCAGAATCCAAGGTGGCAGGACCTCAAGCTTTTGAATACATTGTTCTGGTTATTATGTTTAATTACTCTTGCTGTGAATTTCTCTTTATTGTGAAAAAAACAAACATTGGAAATCCTACTGGGACCATATTGTCATCTTCCAGGACTCCCAATGAAATGATATGCAAATCCCAAAAGAATACCTTGTTCTTTTTCTGTGTAAAACAGAGAATAAATTAGAATTAGAATTTATTGGAATTGAAACAACACAACAGAGAATGTGTTATTTAAATGACTCAGTATGTCTGAGGGGTATTCTAAAGACAATATTGCTTTGTTTTGTCTGTTCTGACAAATTATAAAAAATAAAAAGAAATGTAAATTGTGAAACTGACCCAGATGTTTCTGTTGGCTTCTTTAACAACAGGTTAGCATGCTGAACATTATTTTCACCAAAGCAGAAGTGTGATACAGTTAAGCGTTGTGAAGCCACCCTACTGTGTCACAGTACTTTATATGGAGCATGAAGCCTGCGGTGCTGGTGACAGTGTGTGCCCGATTCAGACTGGTATGGTGAGGGTAGCAAGTGATTGGAGCATGATCCTCGCAGCTTTCTAAATCACCCCATTAGGGGTGTCAGCTCGGCTTACAGAACATGAGACCCGAGGAGCCCTGATCTCTGTTTCTGTTTAATTTAGTTAATGTAACGCTCCAAATAAACAAATGTGTTCAGGAAAACCAATAACAAAAAAGTTAAAACGGGTGCAAAATACACTAGTCACTCAGCTGGAAGCAAGCGATATTCTCATTTATTCTCATTTCTAAATTATACACCCAGAAGGTCATTCACAGCCGTTTGCAGCCACTCTTTCCCTGTTGTTTCATGATATATGCACGTTAAAATAAAATTTAAACATACTTTTTTAATAAGTTGCTTTGGGTTGAATGTTCAGCTGTTTCATTTCCATGAACTTGGACTTGTATCAACCAAAGAGATTTACTTGGTGCACCTCTGGGTTGGTCTAGGCTATAATACAGACACTTCAATTCTAAAAGAAACACAGCTGTGGTTTTATAAAATCCATCGACAGGTGGACCAGGGGATCGAATGCAATCAGTGGAGTTGGCAGGAATCGCCAGCAGCTGTGCAAACTCAAGAAGTAACTCAATATGGCCGTAAGAAAATATAAACCCACAGCACATTTTGAGAAGGATTATCATGACAGTGACAATGGAAGAGCCAGGAATAACCCTGTGAAGTTAACTTTCAACCTTCTCTTTGCATTGTTAAGTCCCTGCTCTTACTCCATATGGAACAGATACATTATGTGCCTTGTATATAATTGTATAGGCTTTTTGTATTATATAAACTCCAAATCGTCCCAAACTGTCTTGAAACGCAAGTTTCATGAGCCTTACGTTTCGGTTACATGTATGACCGCTTTTCATATAAGTTCAAACAAGTTGACAAAGTAGAAAAGTTTCACTGAAGCTATCTCTCTCTACAGTTCAGCTCTCTCTCCACCCAGCACCCATTCATGCCCTGTTATTGTTAACTGGAGCCATGCTTCATCCTGTCCACTTTTCGGCACCTCTGGGCGTTTCTCCCCGGTCCCTCACCGCTGTGTGACTCTGCTGCTATCAAGTTATCGATTGCAATCACAAGATAGTAGTTTTCCAGGGGTTCGTGGGGAAGTGATTAAAGATCCTCTGCTCCTGGCCAGCATGGTGGCTGTAGTGTCAATGTCAGAGAGACTCTGTGTGGAGTGCATACCTTTTATAGGATGTTCAAGCACTAACAGTGGAGGCTGCAAGATTTTATGTGAAGAAGGGTGGGAACAAATTATATGGCTATTTCTTGTTAAAATATATGGGAATATAAACATCACATTGGGCATTACTTTTACTGTAGGAAAGTCCCACTCTGTTTGCTCTGCATTATTTCTTCTTCTTCTTCTTCTTCTTCTTCTTCTTCTTCTTCTTCTTCTTCTTCTTCTTCTTCTTCTTCTTCTTCTTCTTCTTCTTCTTCTTCTTCTTCAACATCAGCATTAGTGATGAGGAATTACTCCTTGATATACAAGACAGTTCTTCTACATCCAACCCTAGTTAATCTTGACTAATTTAGCCACTAATTGGTTCAATCAAGTAACTGAAAGATTGGTTGAATCAAAAACCAGCAGCCACAGTAGCTCACCAGGACCAGGGTTGGAGACCCCTGTTCTATATTATGCATGTTGAGGGTTAAAAGAAGATGGAATTGGCATCTACGACCCTTGCATATCTGCACACCCAATTGAGTTTGAAGCAGTGTGATTCCGTATGTCTCATGGTTTCTCTGGACTTTTAAGGCAATGGGTGAAAATATAAAGGAAAATGAATGCTGGTAAATCTTGATCTCAACTGATCTACTGCAAACATCATAAAATAGAAACATGACATTTACCAACTCCATACCCTTTACGTATTCAGATGCAGGTTGAAAGATGGTGTCATTCATTGCTAATAAGATTTCCCACGGGTGAGATGTATAACCAGTCCCCTAAGCAACCCCCTTGCCATGTGTGGTTTGAGTAATTCTAACCAACCTAGATGCACACATTGGCTCCATCTCTAATTAAAAATGTCATCTTTTATTAATGGCGTTGTTAATGAAACAGAGACTTCCTTTCCTTTTATCAGTGCCAATGTCTCCTGCAATTAATTCTCCCTAATTTAGTTTTCTGAGCCTCTTTGTAAAATCTTTGTTTTTTGTTTTTTTTATTTTTGTTCTGTGCACATTTCCCCTTTTCATACTGTATTTTCCATTGATATCACTTTACCACCATCAGCAATACCAATACACTCCTACTATGATCCTATACATTCCTCTCCACACACTGCAGAGCTGAGAATAGAATGTTTTATTGTTTATCATTAAGGTGCAGGATAATGATAGCCCTAGAGAGATCAATGTTTAGATTAGTGCATATTATATATAGCAGTGCTGGAGAGCTGGCGATCGAGTGTTTTGATGCAAAAGCTTTGACTGCATGTGGTGGTATGGTTAATCTTTTAAAGGCACCATGGTCTAGAGGTTGGACTCAAAGCCTGCAGGAAATCTTGGGTTCAGATCCCTGCTCAGCTAGTGCTCTCAAAGAGTCAGCATGAGTGCCCCAGGTTCAATACATTTCCAAAGGGGGAGAGGGGGCAGCTAGGTAACTGAGTTGACCTCTTTGATGCTCCATCACAATAAGCTCTGAAACTAGACTGACCTGCATGACCCCCTGCTGCAAGAGAATAAAACAGTAGAATAAATGAAAACCAAAATCAATCAATGGAAGAATGTCCGCTGGTGATGAATGCGTGTTGGTGCTTGTGTGAAAGCATGCAGCACGAAAAAAAGGCAAGTTGCCCCCAAGGAAGGTAATAGCCTGGGGCCCCGCGGGGAAAAAAAGCATTGGCCCTCTACAACTCAATTATTAACAATCTAAAATCCCATGCTTGTGTGTGGAAGCATACAAAAATATTGTGAGGGTAAAGAGAACACTGGATCTGCTGGTCTGCGTTCTTTCAGCTCAGAAGTGAATTTCTCTGAAGGCCCAGGGTCAAAAAATAATTGTCTTTTCCCTGCCCAATTTGGGGGTATTCATTATGAATTTTAAAAAGTGTCACCTCAAAGTCCCCCTGTCTATGAAATGTGAGCAGTTAAAATAACCTTTTCATATCCGTATACCAACTACCTTTCAGCTCTGTTGGCCCAGGGTATAATATAGAAGCAGATGGGACTAACAAAATGAACAGTGTCAGGTGACGACCCCTTAAACATGGGTGATGCATTTCCCACTTTACTCTCAGTTAATCTTAATGTTCCAAGCGTTGTACTGTTTACATTGATTCACTGAAGAGAGAACTTGTTTAATTGCATAAGGTTTTGGAATTGTTGGCAACCCTGAAGCCCCTTCCGGGTGCCGTCATACATGTCTGATTTAGAGATCAGCTTCTTTCATACTGACAAGACATGGAGCGAAAATCCTTTTTAAATTCTCTATTGCGAGTGAATTGGAAACCCTTCCTGAATAACTTGCTTATTCCCATTGGCTCTTTGTAAGAGGCACTTTACTTCACCACCCCCAGAATCCTTCTGTCTAATCCTGTTAAACCCACAATCATATTACGAGATGTAATGGAAAAATAAAATAAACAAATAGATAAACACCTTGGGATTATACCATGTTGAAGTATCACAAAGGGGTGCGGGATAAACCCTGGGACTATACCATGCTGAAGTATCACAAAAGGGTGCAGGGTGTATGGGACACAGAGGTTGTTTTTTTTTTTTTTTTTTTTTTTTTTTTTTAACTCCTTGGGGACTGGATCTTAGAAGAAAGGAAAAGTAGCTTTAAATGCCTATGTATCAATTCCTTTCCTTTACATGTGTATGACACTTAAAAGGGTCAAGTTCAGTTTTGTTGCAATACTATTAAGAATTATCTCCCCCCCTAGATTCTGTGGCACTTGCCAATTCATTTTCTTTGAGTGACGAGACCAAAATATTGATTCATAACAGTTTTTGCATGATGCAAGTATTTCTAAATGTTTTGATCTTGTATCACTGATGTGCCTTTTGAGCTTCAAATTGCTAATGTTGTTCTACAAAGATGTATTACAAATAGTTGTGCTGTGATATCAAATAAAATGTCATTTTTTCAAAGGGTTTGAGGTTCTAACAGAGCAGTTTGGTGTTTTCATCACCCTTACCTGTTAGCAGGAAATATCACTGCAGCTGTTGAATTGGTTCCCCAGAATCATGTGGAAATTGTCTGAAACGTATAATTCTTCATGGTGTCAGAAACAGTTTATGTTTGAAAGCGTGTTATATTTTCCCTGATTAGAAGTGTTTGCTTGTTCAAGCAGTATGGTTTTAGCGGACTGGCTGCTTTTGTTTTGAACCGATTATAATGTTCAGTGATTGAAGCTCATATTATTAGTATGATCTAGTGGTCAGAGCTGAGGGACTGGGAGGGAGGCAGTGTGGTCTAGTGGTGAGAGCTGAGAGACTGGGTGGGAACAGTGAAGCCTAGTGGTCAGAGCTGAGGGACTGGGAGGGAGGCAGTGTGGTGTAGTGGTCAGAGCTGAGGGACTGGGAGGGAGGCAGTGTGGTCTAGTGGTGAGAGCTGAGATACTGGGTAGGAACAGTGAAGCCTAGTGGTCAGAGCTGAGGGACTGGGAGGGAGGCAATGTGGTCTAGTGGTGAGAGCTGAGAGACTGGGTGGGAACAGTGAATGCTAGTGGTCAGAGCTGAGGGACTGGGAGGGAGGCAGTGTGGTGTAGTGGTCAGAGCTGAGAGACTGGGAGGGAGGCAGTGTGGTGTAGTAGTGAGAGTTGAGGGACTGGGAGGGAGGCAGTGTGGTGTAGTGGTCAGAGCTGAGGGACTGGGAGGGAGGCAGTGTGGTGTAGTGGTCAGAGCTGAGGGACTGGGAGGGAGGCAGTGTGGTGTAGTGCTCAGAGCTGAGGGGCTGTGAGGGAAGTGTGGCGTAGTGTTAGAGTTGACAGTTGCCGGGTAGCATGTAAGTGAGTCTTCAGCCGCCTCTGCCCCCCTTTCCTTTGGCCGCACCGTGCTGGAGACTGGGAATTCAAATAAGGGAAAGTAATGTAGTGAGCATTCAGAGGTACAGGTGAAATCTTTCAAGTTCTCCCAGAAGATGAGGGAGGCTGCAGACGTTTGTTTTTAAAGTTTGAGTTGGGAAGCGGGAAGCCCAGGTCGGGAAATGCCAAGGCCTCTGATGCAGCACCAGCGAGCCGCCCTCTCTCCCCCTCTGGGTGCCTGAATTGGCTGGCAAGCTGGCAGACAGAGTGACACAGAGCTCTGTGACTGATTACCAACCTTCTCAGCCCCAGATCTTCAGTGCGTTTTGGGCGCCTTGTGAGGGCTGTGTAGTATTTAATATAAATCTGATCCTGGTCTATCTACAACAAAAAAAGTAGCAATTGATGTTTAAGACTGATTACTGAATTTGAAAGTAGCCCTGAATCCTTGTTTAACCACCCTATAAAACTCCTGAGATCAGCAAAAGGAAAATTAAGGAGCATGGTATTGTAAAAAAAATAAAAATAGCTTGGCAGTATTAAAACAGTAGAGTGATTTAAGGAATGTGCTGGGATTTGAACCCAGGATCATGAACCACAAGATCACACTACCTTCAGGTCATGCAGTTTTGAACCCAGAATATTCTAGCCCTTACACTGAAAACTACTCGAGCCTGCTGCCTCCTTCGATATAGCAGTATTTAACTGAAATGTTACCGAGGACTGGAAGCACACACTGTAACAATGGTTATTTCTAACTCCCAGTCATCACAATGGAAGCTGTAGCTGCCGGTTTGAGGACTGGCATTCCAATTTGCTTCTGCCAGGGTAGTTGGGAATGTAGGCAAGCAGGGCTGAAAGCTGTGATAACCGAAGGGAGCTGGTTAACCCCTTCAGGACTATTGGTCTCCCGGCTGCAAAACAAATGACTGTGTGTCTGTATTTTTTGTTTTTTTTGTTTTAATTTATTTTGTATTTATTTAATTACCTTTTATAAGATGGATTCATATTTTTCAAGGTGCAGTAATAGTTTTTTTTTTTAAACATACTGTATTAATGTATTGTAAAATTAACAGATTTTTTTTTTTTTTCTCTCCTTGAGTGAGTATTTAATGCTTTCAGAATAGGGCTACCTATTGTCAACACTTTATCTAGCGCATAAGCTTAAGTCAGGTCCTGTTACTGGTAACGCAGGAAGTTAACTTATTAACTTATTAAGTTAAGCTTTTAAATATCGGCCGCAAATTGACAATGAATTCTAGCTGAATACCACAGAAATAACACCTGAATATCATATGCATTCATTTTGACTAAAGCTCTGTTAATTCATGCGGATTTAATTACCCATTTTCATTCCATGTTTCTTTGTAACGAATGGCGTTGATCACAGCCACTGAATTTGCAGCCATTGTTTTAAAGTTTACCGTCATAGCTTTTTAGTTCACGGTCTCTTTCTCTGCCACTCTCATCATTGTTTAGTTCAAATGTATACAGCAACTAAATAAGATAAAGACAGCAGCATTTTCTGTTCCTGGGTGCAGACACAAATCAAGACTGGGGCTCCTGTAACCCAACTGCACTGTTGATGATGTTGTGTCATTTCTCATTTCCTGTTCCGCTAACTTTGAAGAAGATATTGTGATTATAAATGGCTAGTTTAGCAAGAAACAAAGTCCTGTTGTAATTTGAAATATTTAATAACAAAAGGTTGTTTAGTTTGCATGCTGCAAAAGTTCACGAAAAGCATGCACAAGCTTATGACCGGAGCTACTGAATACAACAGCGCAAAATGCAAATGGAATACAGCATTTATTACTTGAAGGCTATGATTTACTAGGCTTTCGCTTGCATAAAAAAATAAAACACCGCTTTATTTTCTAAATACGATTCTATTACAAAATCCAATTAATCTAAAAAGATGATAAACTTGTGTTTTTATGCATAGCTCTTATTGTTGGTTATGGAATCAGCAAGTTACTAAATGAGCAGGGCTATTCATTCCTGGTCACTGAACTGGAAACCGCAAAATTATCTTCTTAAATAGTGCACAGTTATTTGTTCATATATTCTCTTTCTAGGTAAACGCAGACTGCATGTGTGTGCACAGGATTTGACATTATTGGTATATTATGAATATTGCATGGCAGTCTATGAAAATAGCCTTATTATCCTTTCAGAGTATGCTGAATATTTGTCATGGAAGATTTCAACTTATCTATGCATCATCTAATGCCTTCCCATCTGTATTGTTCAATGCAAGATGGCCATGCCTTGCTAACCATTCATGAAGCATTATACTGGTAGTAAGTTTTATCTGCTTCCTGAAATCTATTTTGTTTACGTACCCTCTTATTTGACGTGTAATAGACAGCTAAAATTGAAAAACCCTTACAAAAGATCCTTGTGTAACTTTTGCAGAGGCTTAGATTAGTATCTATGAAGCCTTTAGGTCACAAGGTGATAATATACTCACTTTCCTATTACAGGAATCACTGAATCTTGCCTGAAACCACTCCTAGAGCAGTCACTTAGGTCATGAATGCTTCCGATATTGTAGTTTGGTCAAGTGGCTGCTGTTGTGGCACACTGAAACTACAGCAAGTATACTTGGGGATAGCAGGGGATCACACCCTGGGTCCCCAAGGGACACCTACAGTACTGTATTTTGAGGACCACAGTAGCTCATAGTATTAGTGTTTTGGTGCATAACTCAATATAATGAAGCTAATGACTCCTATAGTATCTCACTATATTATAGTAAATTCATAGCATCTTATCCTAAGTCCTTTATGATTATTACTTAGTCATGCACAAAAAAGTACACATCTTAATCAGCGTTCACAGTTGAAGCTGGACTCATGTAGTCACACTGAGTGATAAAGGGCAGAATTTTGAACTCTATCGATGCGTATAAAAGGTTACTGTGGTATACCTTGGCAAATGCGATGCAGAGTGTAGTCAAGCACATTAAAATCATATTCAAGCATAGCCAACTACAGAGAAAGCATGGCGGACCTACAGTGGTAAACTATCGCTGGGGTGTGAGCAGGGTGCCCTCACATTCAGTAGGAAGCCCCTGCCAAGTGCTGCTGCCTGGTACCTAACCCTGTAAAGTCAGGGCCAGTGAGCCAGCCAGCCTTTACTGATCCAGCCTGCAGGACTCCAGCGTGTTTTCTTGTGTGTGTTTATTCCTCTCCTTCCAGCGTCTGAGAAGAGTTCTCTTGAGTTCTAAATCCTTCAGGCTATTAATTAAAAGCAAGCCTTTCACTTATCGGGAGAGCACTTTGCCATAAATTAATAGCGGCCCCCTTAATCAAATCTCATCTTCTTCTCTTGGCTGGGAGCACGTTGTGCAGTTTCTATCTGATACTCGGCAGCGCATGAAATTTAATTAAACACGCCTCGCTACGTTTCACGGGTTTTTCTTTTCCTTTTTGATCCCCCCACCATTTTCCCTGTTACTGCACCTTGATTCATTTTGTTTTTGTAGAAAAAAGAAACATATAACTCAGGTTACTGCCTGTTGGGTTTACAGTGCCTTTGTTTAGCTGCGCTCATGTACTGTGAAATCACTCTTAAATGCAGGCCACTTCAGGGACTGCAGGGTGATTGGTGGGCTTTTCAAGCCTGGGAAAGGCAGCCAGCCAGCAGTGGGTTACAGTAATGGAAAGAGCTGGCCCGGTAACAGGAGGGCAGAGAAAGACCATCACTGTGGAGCTGAATGATCGATATCTATCTATCTATCTATCCATCCACCTATCTGTCTATACAGGGGTGCCTATAAGTGTTGACACACTGTATGTATTACAATATTATTTTCATTTTAATTTTGGTTAAATGTTATGGGGTCAAGGATTTTGGTCCTAAACACACCTCCAGTTCGGAATCAAATTGAGCATTACTGCATCAATGCTGCAGGGACCTTTTTGACTAAACTGAATGTAAGGACCTCTGAATGTAAAACGCATATAGTAAACTCCTTTTAGAGCCCTCAAGATTTTAACTTCTAGAGTTCTTTGCCACTGGTTAGGGAATGTTAACAATGTGTGTCAATGTATGCAACGGGGATGGAAATAAGACTCCAATTGCATAGCAATTTGATCCATTCCTGGTTTTACAATAAGTTTAATAAGACACACCTGAGCTTGTTACTTATACACTGGGACTGATCAAGATCATACTAAAACCTGAAATACCAGACAAGTCTCTGATATGCATCATACAGTGTGTGAAATACTATGAATGCCAGTCCAGTTGGTTGCTTTATTTTGCACATGTAACAAGCCTGATCTTATTGGGAGGACAGTATTCCTCACCCACCCCCAACCCCTCCCATCCGCACTTGAACATGTGATAAGATTTAAAATCACTCAGTTTGATAGCTTTGATGTCCCAGTGTGCCCCCTCTGCAGACCTTGCCCTTTATTATGTCTCTATCATCAGCTGCCTTGCATTGCCTTCCTACTGTGCGTGTGTAAGCTGCTTACCTGTCAAACACACCAATGCATTCACAGTGGTGCTCCAAGTTAGGGGGTTCATCAGCCTCAGATGGGCTGTGCTCTGTTAGTCCTGCTCGTAGCAAGTCTTTAAAATCCATTCAGTCCATCCAAATCTGCTACATTATCTACTTGGCTTCAAAATTTCTTTGATCTTCTCTGAAGAACCCCAAGTGCCAGGATTGTACAGCCTGCTTCATTTCATTCAAATCCTAATACAGTGTGACCTTTCAACTCTGCCTGTCCCACCTACTCTCTGTCTTTTATAATGGCGGAGTATGTTGAGCTACTATTAAAGAAACAGACCCCAGAAACACTGCAACACTGCAAACACCATAAAATAGAGAGGGAAATGTATCATACTTCATCTTTAAGATGCTGCTTCCTGTTCACAACAAGAGTGAGTATGGGGGCATGGAGTGAGATTGACCTACAGAACAGGAAGTGACACCACATGTCTTAAGAACTGTTTGAGGGGGGTGAGGGTCACTGGCACATAAACATCAATGGCATTCAAGCTCCAAATTTATTTGCAGCCTTTGGTTTTCCCAGTTCCTTTCTTATACAGTAACTTGCTTTCAAGCGACGGCTTCTTTGTCATGAAAGTCAACTCAGTGGATTCGAGTAGGTCCATTGTAATTCACTCCATTCTGTCTGCTTCTCTTTGCTACATGACAGAACATGCTGCGGATCACTTTGCTTAGCTCTGTGATCCGGTCTATTTTTAGATCACTTGTTAGGAGTCATTAATCCAGTCTCCAGGATGTTGGGATTCAGAATTTCTTTGAGATGCCCCCATCTCAAAAAATAAAACCAGATTGTGTGACCACAATTTGCTTAGACAGCACCAGCTGCACCACGGACTTGGAACAAGTCCCTGAGAGGTCTTCAAACGATCTCTCATAAAATATTCAAGCCTGCTTTGCAAATGTTTTTTTGGTTTAGTTTTTAAGTGATGTGGGTATGATGCTGTTTTGTCCTTTGTTGTTGCATCCTGTGCTTTTCTGTTGGCCTTTTGCCTGGAAAAAACACATTTAATATGTAATCTATATAAAGGACACAAGGACTGGCCTTTGAGACATTACACATAAAAATAATCCTTTCTGTCTATTCCAATTTCTGGAGGTTTGGAAGTTTGGAGAACTTCAATGGTATTGATCAAGTTAACTCAAGCCATTGTATCACTTGTAGGAAGAGAGTGTGCAATTGGAAGCTGAGTAAAAGCAAATTCAGAAGGTACAACACTTTTTTGCAAGTAGATTCCATTAAATACAATGCTCCCTCGTTATAAGATGACCCTTTATACAACAGAACATGTTATAATGCCATCATGATCATGGCTCCCCTTTGTCCCATAATGAATCACACTAGCACTTGTATTGTTGTCATAAGGCTGAACAGAAATTGCATGATCTCTTATGTATGGCTCTCGACTACAGCATTATAAAGTGGAAGCACTGTAGCGTGTTGGCAAGGGACAAACACTGATGGGCAGAACAGCTGCTTCTCATTCCCAACACTACTTAGGAAACGAGGGCATTGTTGCGTTCCATTAAGAACGTGGAACCCAATACATCCAAGTCTGCTTAGAAACAAAGGGTTTTGTTAGTAACTTATTCCTATATCTCAGTACAGCGTGAAGTAACCCTGCCCCTTTTATCAAGTTGTCAGTAAACAATAATGTCACTGAATGAAAGAGGAGCCAAGAAATAACTTTGTTCAGTTCGTGAGAGTCTTAAAAGAAAGGAAAAAGGATTTTACAATTAACGACTTCAGATGTCGTCTGTGTCTCTAATAAAGACTCAAAGCACAGCTCCTTGGGATGAGCGTGAGATATGAAATTGAAGCGGGTCATTGTTTCTGGGGACTTTGCTGTTAAGCCACATTAGTGAGGATGACAAAGAACTAGAAACATCTGGAAGTTTCTTTATGGTGAAGATCGCTTTCATGGTGAGAGGCGAGGGGTATTTCAGGAATTCAGAAAAAAAAAACAAGTATTTGTGTGAAGACTGATATTTGATATTTTGTGACCGGAGGGGAGTGAAAGGAAGGAGCAGCTGGCGTGTGAGGAGAAAGAAGGGCTGCTTGGTGGCAATAGAGCGAGAGGGAGGAGGGGGGCTGACTGGACCTCACCAGCTGGCCCTCGGCAGGATCTCTGTCTCTCCCTCTGTTTCTCTCTCTGTCTGTCACTGTGTGCCCTGTGTCACACTACCTGCCTGGAGGGAGGGAGCCAAGCCAACATCACAAACACATACACAACACCCTAGGGCATTGCTGGTGCCAACAGATTTCTTAATTCTTAATATAATTCTCAGCAGGAGGGTGTAAGTCTACTTTCTCTGAATAAGGGGCCTTGTTTTGAAGTGCAAAGACATTGTCGGGGAGGGAAAAGATGACTGTATAAATCTAAAAAGAAAAGCATTTGTGTTTCCTGATTTATCTGCCCAAAACATTTCATGGCTACACCTTCCTGGTCTTAAAATAACAGGGAGGTGGTAGGGTGCGAACGGCCGGTCCTGCGCACCACAAGCCAGCATCTTAACCACAGTGCAAAAGAGCTGGGTAGAACAGAATCTGTAACAGCAGCATATCGCACAACTCTGCCTGTTAAAGTAACTTACCAACCCCTGCATCACAAGCCGATTTCTCTGTATATCCTGCAAGATCATGCAACTTGGCGGTGGTTTCTTTTTGTTCCTTAAAGCACAGGCTTCTGTTTTTTTTGCCTGTAGATCTGTGTGGTTTCTCTGGTGCAGATGGCTGAGAGGGAATGATATGCAACATATCTTTTCATATCTGTTTTATTTTTTCTTGTATACATTTCTTCTTTTCTTTGGTTGTTTTCTGTTATTTTATGAACCCAGTTTTGCCCTTCCCAGGAGTTCACATTAAAGCAGCTTTGTGCTTCAGGAGCTAATCGTGGAAGTTAGCGTGCCGATCGATGGGGATTTGAGTCCCCTAATAAACATCTCTCATTGCCGTCGGGATGCTTGTCGCTTGTATTCTTTATTTCAAATGTATTTTAATAAAAAACTACAAATGGGTTGGGAGGTGGAGAGCTTGAAAGCGATTTTGCATTGTAGCATTTAACTGCCAAAAATGATTTCCTGTCAAAGTGCATTAGAATTTGTGAAACTTTTTGATTAGAGCTCAACGGCTGGCAAGGAGGAAGTGTGGCCTAGTAGTTTTACAGCTAAGGGACTGGGAGGGAGGCAGTGTGACCTAGTGATTAGGACTGCTTAACTTCTAGTGTGGTGTGTCTGTTAGACATTTAGAGATTGTAGCATGCATACATACATGCATGCATACATACATACGTACTTACATACAGGATTACATGATCTTTAGATACACCTGTAGGTTAGGCATATCGGTATCTGTGAAAGAAAAATGACTGCTGCCTGCAACCAGGCTTCCACTCTACAATTCTCCTTATGCTAAATTTGTCAGGAACATGAACGCATTTAAGCTGATTAAGCTGTGAAAATCGCTGGGGGGTTTTCTAAATCGTGAAACTTTATTCTTTCTCACTCAATAAAGCCGGTGTGCGGGCAGCAGGCACGCAGGCAGGGAGCCAGGCAGGCAGGGAGGGAGGCAAGGAGGCAGGCAGGCAGGCAGGCAGGCAGGAACGTAGGGAGAGAGACAGGGACGACGAAGGGAGGCAGGCAGGCAGGGAGGCAGGCAGGCAGGCAGGCAGGCAGGCAGGCAGGCAGGCAGGCAGGCAGGCAGGCAGGGAGGGAGGCAAGGCAGGCAGGCAGGCAGGCAGGCAGGCAGGCAGGCAGGGAGAGCAGCACAGGGACACGCAGGCAGGCAGGCAGGCAGGCAGGCAGGCAGGCAGGCAGGCAGGCAGGCAGGGAGGCAGGCAGGCAGGCAGGTAGGTATCTGTATGGTGTGCAGCCGGCTCCCTGCCCCAGGCTCCGAGCACGCTTGCTGACAGTGCTCACTGTTAATAAATTAAATCATACTGATTACAGGGAACATTTAAAAATTTCCACCCGGATTTATGAAGGCAGAAAATGAAAGTAGATTCTGGCAAAGCACACGCAAAGAACAAGAGGAAGTCTCTGCTGTCAGTCTTGTGCTTGATTTTTTACATTTGATGTTGTGTTTTTTTTTTTTTTTTTTTTAATGTCTATGCATTGGAAATGTTGAGTTCCATTCAAGCCCGTGATTGGTTTATCTGTCTGTCTATATATTTAATGAAAGAAAAAACACACAGTACGGACCAATGGCCAGTACTTTTACATATCCGTTTTCACAGCGCGACTCATTTTACAACATCTTCTACAAATCAATGCAGACTCTTTTACAGGTTTTTTCTTAACTTTTTTTTTTCTATTTGACCTTTTAAATCACTGCTTTAATCCTCTGTGGACTTATCAAGGTTGCTCAATCCCTAAAAAAGCAGAAATGAAATTAGCTGTTCATAAAACAAAACCAGTCTGGTGATAGTAAATAATTGACAGTGCTGAAATTGCCCATGAAGCAAGACAATTTATTTATTTTGTTTTTACAGCTGAGTATTATAGAATCTGTGGAGTTTCAGATTTTAAATGCATGGGAAAACTGAAAATTGCCTCAAATTCTAAGGTGCTTTTATAAATAGCTCGGCACAGTGCATTCATGTGTATTGCTTTGATGACTTGCCAAACAGGTTTACGCAATTAACCAAATTATGGTGCACAGATATATGTGTTTTTATGAAAATTGTGCATCAGCAAAATAGTAGGATTTACATAGAATTTTATATAAAACTATCGGATATGCAATTAAATGACTGCTTCATACATTGTGAATTTCAGTAACATTTCATTGCCTATCTGTTTATTGTCCTGTGAAATGCGTTCTCAATCATTGTTCACTGCTGTTTCTGTAGGATATTTGGCATATTTAATAACGTGATCAGCCCTCCACAGACATGGGGTGCTGAGAGTCAGGTGAGGGCAATTGGCGTTGACTGATTCTGAAGAAGCAGCTGCTTGGATTAGTGAAAAAGCTGTTTCTTCAGTTGTTTGGAATGGTCAATTAGCCCAATCAACAGTAATGGCCCTCAGCTGAGGAGAGCTTCGTGCAGCTCTAGTTATATGGAGTACCATAATGTACCCAGTGTATTGAGTCCTCTCCTATAGCAGCCATTAAAGGCCATGTGTTGTCAGTGCTGTTGGCTGTTATGCTAATAAAGACCGTGCTACAATATGATGCACTGGAAGCAGCAGCAGCAGCATGCACCAGAGAATGACAACACAAACATTGCTATGAAGACTGAAATGCCACTTAGACTTGGTATTGATTAGGCAGAGACATGGGGGGGGGGGGGGTAATTTGTCTCCTGCTTGATAGCAGCACGTCAGGAGAGCGACAGGTCCCTGTGCAAGGGGTCCTGGCATGATTAGTGACTGCCATTGCTGTTGATACAAACTGAGAAGAAAAAAGAGAGAAACCAGCTAGTGTGAGATCAGAGGGTAAGACTGTCGTTGGATCAGAGTGACCTACTCTGAGGGCCACTGTTGGCACGACTCACTGAGCGGGGTTGGACAAAAAATTAGAAGAACGATCTTTACAGACGCGCGTCCTTTTACACAGATGACTTACACTGAACAATAACCTATGTGGGACAGCCGATTTTACACAACAGTGTGAGCTACATATGGCAAGTGATCCCAATTTTCAAATGCCTGTTGATAAACTAGACATAATGCCTTTCTTTGTCACAATCCCACATTTCTAAAATGTTCAGCAATACTAATAGAAAATAAGTTATGGCATATGGTTGGATTAATTGTATTGTTAAGAGTGGATTTGGATGGGCACCAGTGACTCTATATAGAGCTCGGCCGCTATTTAGATAATTAAAACAGATCCTGCTATAGCGTCGTGCTGATAACCGAATGACTGTGGTTTGTGTTTCTGTTTCTGGTCAGATTACAGGCAAAGTGCTCCCGGAAGACAGAGCATCTCCTGCTGTAGTCCAGTGTGAGGGAGTGTGAGTGAGTGAGTGAATGGATGAACGGAGGAGGAGGGGGAGGGAAGGGGGATGTTTTTGTTGTTGTTTCCCGTAAAGAGATACCTTTGCCGGGCAGCGCTCAGTGGGGCTGTAATGCTATCCTGCCGGTGGTGTTTACACTAGTTGACCTGTAATGGCTCTGAATGGGTATTGTGGTGTGCCTGAGGGAGAGTACATTAACCTGAGCCGGGGCTAGGCTGGGCGTCAGGGGATAACGATATCGATCAATCCAGCGAAGACAGACCAGAGGCGGGCAGCAGAAACCAAACTCCAGGCCAGAGAAGGATGAAAATAACCTGGGATTCTCACAAGGGCGACCGGGAATTAAGAGAATTCAGCTGTATATTCAAGATGGGTTTCTGTACTAAAATAGAACAGTAACATATTATTTGAGGTTGCTGACATCATTAAATATATAGACCTAGATTACACAATAAACACTGGAACACATCATTCTCTGCTCTCCAGTGGTATCATTACCCTTCACTTTGATCATCAGAACTAGTTTTGATCACTCTCACCAGCGATGTCGCTTGGGCAGTCTCCGAATGAGAACAAGGAAAAACAATTGGAAAGTACCGCAACTAGGTTGCTCCTTATTTTTCCCTTTCTTTTGACTAATGTAATTTATGCAATGCGGAAAAATTATAAATAGCATATCAATACCAGGAAACTATTCCTGGCTCACATTTAATGCTGCTCAGCTGTCAGCCTAAGTAGGTCGCCAATGTACAAGATGCTGGTGAGAAAGCCTGTCTGTGTAACAAGGACAGTGTCACAGAGGGCTGCCCCATAGAGACTGCAGCACACGGCTTGCTTTCTGTAATTCTTCCTACTGTATGAAATGCTTTTCTTTAATGCCACTTTGCATGCTGCGTTCCCTCGCCCATGTGTTACGTTCATTGTTTTTTCAAACAGTATAAATAAATCTGTGCTCACATGAGCGGGTTACAGTATCATATACCTTGGAACATATTGGCTGATAATGTACCTGGGCTTGCTGCATCGTGTGTGGGTGCCATGGACTTTCCTATGTGATATGCAGTCCACTCCCTCACACACAGTCTCAATGCACTGTTCACTTGCTCTCACATTGCTCAGGGGGTTAAAGCCCAGGTGCCTCAGCAGAAGAGAGCCAAGCACTTCCACTTTAATTATACACTCAGGTATTAAATATTTAAGCCTACTTACCTGCCCTTTAGTCCTTCTTGTTAATCCTAAATCAGTATCGATGCATAATTAGAATCAAGCCCTCTGCCCGTTCACAGATTCATGATGTTATTGCCCTGAGGCAACTTTAAAAAGCTGACTACTTCTTGGTTCTTTATTGTGCTCTCTTTGGTTGATTTATCACACGTTGGGCCTCGGTCTATGGTCAGGTAATGCCAAGGAGAGTGCAGTAGCAGGTCCTCCAGGAATATCAAAAACAAGTGGTCCTTGTTTTATGCTGGAAAAAAAATATTTTCACAGATCATTGATAATGAATCGAAATAACAAAATGGATCCTGATTTGTGACATTTTTATGCATGTATTCTTCTAAAACCAAAAACCAAAAATCCCAGATAAAAGTTCACCAAACAGGGAAGTGTGTGTTGAAAATTGCTGATTGATAGAAGTAGCCACACACCGGATGCCCTGTACATGGTTTGTTATATACGTATTACGTGCACCTTCACACAATTCTCTGCTGATTATTTGCATGTGATTAACGTACTGTATGCTTTAACTGCCTCTTTGTGATCCTCTATATCAAAGTACAATAGAATAGAATAAGTAACGACTGTGTAACTTCATGTACTTAATGTACCTGTACAGTATTTAGGCAACAATGTACTGTAAAATTCATGTATGCTTTGTATTTGACTTGTGCACAAAGAGCATTTGTCTGTACAGTATATGAGTCATATTACTATATATCTAGGGTGTAGTGTACATGATCAGCATGCTGCTAACTGATTTTTAACACACACTGAACCTTTTTTCTGAATGTGGCTCACAGCATTTGAACCATATACTTCTTGTTCCATCATAGTCCCACTGTTTCAGTGTGACTGGCGTGCTGTCTTGACCTGGCTCGTCAAACCCTATTTCCAATAGAGAGGTACTTTATTAACAACAAGAAAATCCCTAAGGACTTGTCTATTCATGATTACTATGACTAGGATTATTCTTATTCTTGTTATTATTATTCTGACTGTTGTGTTGTTTACTATGGGAGCTTAGCTTAATCCCTTATATAATTAGGCAGGTAATGTAATGTAGTGTGCGAGGGCTCCAGGCTGTCTGTGAGCCTTTTCCAATTAAGTCCCAGCTTAGAGAGAGAAGATCAGAGATCCAACATGAAATGGCAAGCTGTGTAAATAAAGTGACTTCTTTCTGTAGCTTTTTAAGAAAAGAAAGAGGGGTCTTGAGGCTGTTGGTTTTGAAGTCCCACAGGACTGGTGCTTGTTAATGTGCTGTGGGACTACAATAGAGCAACACAAGGCATTCAGGATTCCTAAACTGGAGGATGCATTTCTGGGGTCACGGGAAGCTGGGCGGTGGCAGAGTTAACCCCTTATGTGCTGGGCCTGGATTTAATACAGATCGATACTGTATACAGCACTTAGATCTTAGAAAAGGAGGAGTAAAAAACAACATAACCATTGAGTAAAAAAACCTGATTTATTTTTTTTTTATTTTTTAACACTGCAGACCTGCATACATAGTCAAGGAATGATAACTCAAAACGTCAGTCCACTCCATATACAAATGTGTAAATACATGCACTGGATTAATCTAATCTTTAAAAAAGTTTAAAAATAAAAAAAAGGATCTCAAACCTAACTTTGCGTCGTCTGAGAGTTGTGGGACTCTGTCAGTGGGTTTGTAATGAGTTGGTGGCGGGTCTGTACTGGGTGACTGAGCCCATTAATACAGTAAAAGACAAGGGCAGGCCTCCAGACCCTGCTGTGTGTGAGGGAAGGGGTATAGTGAGGGAATGAGGGCTGGAATTCGCTGAGTGGGAGGAGGGGGGGGGGCTGTGACACTCCCTGCCCAGCTCCTCCTCTCAAACACTGGCATCCCCAAGGTTCCACAAGGATAGACCCTAAAGTTCCTGGACTATAAACTTTATTTCTGTAAGATACACTTAAATAAGCAATCCCCATGGCTTTAAAATACATCTTCTTACATCCGAAAAGCACAAGCAAAATTAACAATCTGCATTATATACATATATATATATATATATATATATATATATATATATATATATATATATATATAGCAACAACACTTTTCTTATCAGTTTTTCAGTGCTGTGATTTCCCCATGCAATTTTTTAATTTTTTTGTTGGTTTCATTTGCACCCTTTTTCAGATAGCATTGCAAACTAATGTTTCAGGCTTTATCTCCACAACAACAGTACAAATCCAACTCCAATACTAATTTACACCAGTAAGTCCAGGTAACTCAAAGTGTGAAATGCCTTTTAAATATAATAGGTCTATGTGAGGACCTTTTGAATGGAGATTGTCCTATGATTTTCCCATACTACAAAACTCCTTTTATACAGCCCTTGTTTCCCATTTTTTAAAAGATGCGATGGCTCTTTAAGAGGGTGTGTGATTGATGTCAGCCAGTTGCCAAGCGCAGTTGTCGTGGGAGGTTGCCGACGCTGGAATGTGCTGAGTCGAGGTCTGAATGGGATGCAGGGAGGCTGGGTGGAGTGTTTAACATTGACACTGCTCTGTCCCAGCCTGGGCTGCTCTGTGCAGCCTGTCTCAGAAAGACATCAATCCATTCTCAGTCAATTTTAGTCGATGGATTTTTATGCACCGCAACCAGGGGTCAATGTACCAGCTGTTTACTATGTCCTTCAGCCATCATACAGGTGTCAGGTTAGTTTATATGTCACATTAAAACCAGAGCTATATTTGACCCAACCTGTAACGTTTGATTTTTGAACTCTGGTCAGAACTAATACCGGCTTGGATGGAAAAGTCAATAGGAGTTTGTTGGCTTTGACTAGTTAGCCCTCAGTGGATCACATCACTAAACCACCTCACTCAGCTTGGAATTGACCAAGGAGGGAAAGAATAGCAAGGTCAGGGTAATGAAGTAGCCATGTGGGACAGATCATATTGAAAGATAAGAGACGGCACTAGAAAGGAGCTGTGTGCTGCTTAGAGGGGCGCTATTTGTTTTGCATGGGGTGCTGGTTGGTGGTTTACTCAATCTGTTCCAACACAGCAAGACAACAACTGTCTATACGAGATACCATCACTACCCCTTCTCAAAAGCTACAATTAAAGCACTGAGTTAATGTATCCAGCCACAGCCACTGCCCCTGCCTGCTGATACTTCCAGGGATTAATAATTAATAAAGTAATCTACATTACATTGTCTGTAGCAACCCCTTAATTATCCTCTTTGTGGAGTTTTGTTAGGCACTGTCTGCAAAGCCTCCTGCATGTAGGAGGAAGGAATAGACAAGGAAAGGGCAAAGCAGGCAATTACAGTGCAACTGATATTTAACTACATGGGAAATACAATGACAGTTAGAAAATAAGGGTGTGCATATATACTTACTGTGGATAACATATTTAAAAATCTGTTTGTTTGGTTTTTTCATTTTACGTTTTTGACTATTTCCCTAAATCAAACTTGTTTGAGTAGTTGTTTACACTGACTGAACTGTCATCAAAGTGTGATGAAATGGCTGAATGAGGGAGGTTGGTTCATGTTTACTGTGGTGGACTTACTGCAGCACTGCAGTATTCCCATAGTAGCTGCTTATAGCCGCTCGACATTGCCTTAAATTGAGCAGTTTGAGATCTTTTGTAGAGGGGCCAGTAATCTCTAAACTGACACCTGTGTGAATAAAGAATTTACAAAGAAATAATCTTAAGTGTTTTTTGTTTTTTTTTCAAAAGAGACACTGCCGAGAAAGACAAGCGGCACAGCGTGTGAGTGCACAAGCCTTTCACTTCCAAAGGCCTGGGATCAGTCCCAGCTTCCTCAACAAGTGAAATAGGTTTGGCACATTTCCACTCAATTCAACTGGTTTGAGTAGCACAGGGGTGTCAGGTAAGGTCAGGAGTTAGACGAGGTGCCTTATAAGAGTCTGTCAGGCTTATTTTACTGGGCCAGAACACCCCTGCTCTACTTTGAAAGGTAGGGTGGTGTAGTTGGATTTGATATAGAGAAGTGCCATAGATACAGTAGAGACAGGACCTCAGTTTAGCATCTTGTTTAAAGGACTGCACCTTCTACAGCACAGGGTCCCCCTATATTAACATGGTACTGTGGGATTACTTGAGCTCTGGCTCAGAGAGAAGAAGGAGAGTGCTGTAGCTTTCACTGGAGTCTCGCCTATCCAAGAACTATTGTTATTATTTATTTCGTAGCAGACTATGCCCATCCTTAGCTTCTGAGAGCTGCTGAGACCAAAGCCAAGCTGGTCATGCCCATAGTTTAGCCCTGGGTAAGGGGACAGTGTTCAGTTTGGTGCCCGTGCTGTCGGAGTGTGTCTGACTGGTGGCAGAGGGAGGGATTTTTATGAGCATCTCACTGACAGACAAGAATAATCATTGCATTATTTTTATCTATTTCATTATTTATCTCTTTTTTTGGAGCTTTTTGAATGGTGTGGGGTTTTCTTTTTGAAAGGGAGGCTTTTAGGGGAGAAAAGGGGCTGATTTCTAATGATGTTCTTTTTGTGTGCGCTTTGACTAAGAGCTGTGTGTTTATGGAGCGCTCAGATCTCACTCTTTGAATATCCCCAGGTACACTGTGCATTTCAAATCAGCTGTGAGGCTTTGTACAAAGAGAGAGATGGAGGGAGAGGGGTAATAAGGGATGGCAAAAGGGAGAGGGGCAGAGGTATAAAAGAATAAGAATATAAAATAAATAAAAAAGGGAAGGGAGAGATGAGATAATGACGGATACATAGAGAAGGATAGAGACAGATAGAGAGGGATAGGGCAACAGAGATGAGGGCTATAAAGAGGCAGAGGAAGAGGGAATGAAAAAGAGAAACAGATGGAGGGACAAAGGGAGAGGGGAAGAGTGATAAGTGGAGGGAGAGGGAGTGGAGGATGGAAAGATGGAGAGACAATATATTTATAAATGAAGGAAGATGTGGCTGGAGAAATGAAGATATATAACTGGGAAGGAAAGACAGGTGGGAAATGATGAGAGAAAGGAATAGAGAGAAAAAAGGAAAGGCAAAGGAAGAGAGGAAAAGTGAGGAGTGATGGAGACCATTTGACGCAAAGGAGTGTAAAGAGAGAGCAAGACAGTGAGAGGAAGGGAGCAGAGAGAGAGATGGGTGTCAGCTGCTGTGAATAGGAAATGACAGGGGGGAAATCTTAGGGAGTCACTAATTCCCTCCACCTTTCTCTTCCAACCTCCCCCCATTATCTTTCTCTCTCTTACCTTCCTGTCACCCCCTCTCACTCTTACCATTCCTCTCTTTCTGTCTTTACTCCCTCAATCCTTCTCTCTATCTTCCCCCTCCCATCACCTTTCTCCCTTTCCTTCTATCTCTTTTTCATTCTGTCCTCCCTCCCACCCTCTTTCTCTCTCTCTCCTCTTCTTTCTCTTTCTGATCTTCCTCATTTCTTCTTCTCTCTGTCTATCTCTCCCCCATCTCAGTTGAAACCCCACACCCAGCTGCAGTCTGTTTCTCCCTCTGTATCCATCCTTGCTACATGGCCAGCATTTAATCAGAGCGATTATCTTACCAACAGACAATGAAAAATGAATGTATCCTAACCACACGCTGACATTTAACAAGCACAACATGTAACTTACACAATGCAGAGTCTCTCTTTTTTCTGCTGCAGAGCCTAGTGAAAACATCCCTAATCAGCTCCTATCTGCTGTTTTTCCGACATTTCCAGATCCACACATTCTCACATGACAGGCAGCTAACAAGACTACCCATAAACCCACAAAAGCCTTGGGTCGTTGATCAACTACTGTGCCCCTGTGTAGGCAAAACAGGAGAGATGTGCACAAACGTCTCCAATGCTTTAGTTCATATAAGAAGGGTTGATACAAGTCCATCCAAATGTTTAACCCATAACTGTTTACACTCAATCAGAATGTCCAGGGAGAACTATAAGTCAAGTCAACAAATGACTGGACCCAATCAGTTTATTTCTACCTGTGCGTTGTTGTTTAATATTGGAGTGTCAGGTCGACACTAATAAGCAGATGCTTTTTTTTTTTTTTTTTTTTTTAACATACATAAGGTAGTTTTGCATTTTTAATTTAAACTTATTTTCAGCTGCAGGCTTTGATATGACTGTAATTACAGGTGAGAATTGTTCTGTGTTTTTTTTTTTTCTTTTCTGAAATATGAAATGAGCAGACTTATTAAAAAGATGCCATTCAGTGCTTAACAGTACACCCAAGATGATTAGCTTGATGTGCCAGATCATTTTAAAGCATCTTTCACAAAACAGAGGACTTGGAGGCCGTGTGGCCTAGTGGTTAGAGCTGATGGACTGGGAGGGAAGCAGTGTGGCCTAGTGGTTAGAGCTGATGGACTGGGAGGGAAGCAGTGTGGCCTAGTGGTTAGAGCTGATGGACTGGGAGGACAGGTTATCTCAACATTGTAAGCATGTTTGTAATGTTTTTACATGAAGGGCTACAAGCATGACCTTAAAAAAGAAATAATAATAATAATAATAATAGTAATAATAATAATAATAATAAGGTTCTATATGCTGTACAGCTAGGGGCTGAGCACAACACTATGCCGCAGACTGATAAATCTAATTTTCTTTTCTTGTGGGTTTCTGCCTGGGATAAGATTTCCACTCTATTGAAGCTCCCTGCTTTTATATTCTCTTATTTCAATAGAACCTATTTCAGGCCTGGCAATCAGAGGGCTCTCTCTTTGAAAATGAAATCCTGTGAACGGTGGGGAGAGTGAGTGGTTAAGTGGAGGAGAGGCAGCGTTGGTTCCCCCCTGGGGTCCCTGAGAGAGGAAATATTCAGACCTTCATATTCTCAACAATGATCCGTAATCTGATTTCACGTGGCAAGGCACCTCCAGGGACAGGCCCCGACCAAACATTGCTTAAACAATGTATTTAAAAACACAGTGCCATCCATGCTCAAGTGTATTTGTTGTCTTGTTATGTTTTTTCTTTTTTATGTTTTTATAATACTTTGCAGACAGGCTGACAATTATTTATTTATTTTTTAGCCACCCAGTGGGAAATTTTTGCTAAATTAGATTTTTGTATAGCACACAGTGCCATCAGGTGGCAGAAAATTGTTTTCTTTAAATAATTAAAGGCAAGTCATATATAATATTATTATTATTTTTTGCTCAACCCAGAAAACAAAGAAAACATTGAAATTGCGTTCTACCAATCTGACTGCATTAAATCCATGCATTTGCAGTGAGACACAGACAGACAGACAGACTGACTGACTGACAGGGGGCTCCGCAGTCTTTCTTGCGGTAATCACAGCTCAACCATGGACAGAGAGATCTCTCTAATCCAGGGCCAGAGTGTTCAAGCACTGTCACTCAGGGAGCTGCAATAATGTTTCACCCGGTTGAAACTGATTACAGCAGCATGATTCTGGACACCTTGCATCGATCAGCCCCCTTCAGCCTAGTCCCTCGCTCCTCGAATATCCTACCAGTAATTAACGAAGAGGAACCTTGAGGTAGTGTGGCTGGTAAAGTCTGCAGAAGGGGCAGATGGGCAGGGCAAGCAGACAGGTACAGTGTGCAGGACTAAGAGACAGCCACACTTGAGTACTTAGGTCAGCAAGTTTAATACATCGGGAAGACCAAGATTCACATCCAGCTGATGTAGTGACAGCATTTGTTCACGGAATCCCTCAGTCCACATCACTAAACCGACACATGACTCAGGACATTTCAAGGCATCAGATCAAGTGAAAGCCATCTTGAGTTATCAAAGTTGGTAAATGGCTTATATGTTAGGCACACAACTGAAGTTACAGTGCATTAGTCAGTGTATCAACCCGCTCTGTGAGTAGTAGTAGTATTTACAGTACTGTTTATGTTGTCATAATGTTGTACTATTAACCTGTTCAGTCCCATTACAGTCGCAGGATTTCAGATTTCTTATTAAACATCACATTCAGGAAGCATGGTTCTCGTCCGGCCAAGAAATTGAGAAATTGCGAATCGTGCTGCATTTAAAGGTACAGTTTGCATAATTCATTTATTGGATTGTAGACCTTTTTCTGTTCTGATAACATTATTTCTATAGTATTTCCTTATTTTCAAAATGAAATTTCCATTTGATCCGCGACTGAAACTCACTTTCAAGTTTCTCCTGTCAAAGAGCTTGCTTCCAGGTCTCGCTTTCAGATTGCATTATTTTATTTATTTTTTTACTCTTCCACTCTGTAGCTTCTGTTCCTATATTTCTTCAGACTGATTTGTATTGCTTATCCAATTCTAATACTTTGTCACTGTGGATGCCATCAAAAAGACTATTATTCTACTGCCCTGAATGACTCACCATACTCAATACCCTGAAAGTTTCACCGTATTGTAATCATTATATAAATATTGCTGTATAGCCTATGAGAGCTGTTAGAGAGGGCGTACTAAAATAACTAGGTGGACAAAGAAGAATACCAAACTAACAGATTACATAACACTTCCCAGCTAATTCAGAATGTAACCTAGTTACAAATTAGCTGGGAATAAGGCATCGAGGGAGGGTTATGCAAAGGAAACCTGAAGTAGTACATGTTACCTTTAGTACATGTACCTGTTAAACCTGCAGTGGAAATACCCTCCAGGGCCGTGATTGGACCCCCCTGATCTATGACACAAAAACCCAGACACTGCAGGTATTGAGCAAGATGTATTAACTAGAACAGCAAAGTCACGCAGAATGGATTTCACCAAGGACTAAAAAGTACCCCCTGCTCTGTCTCGCTCCACAAAACAATACCCCATCCCATGCCCTCCCCTACACAGACAGAGAGGGTTCCCAACCCCCCACACCCCCTCCTGCTCTTCTCATCCTCCCTGCGTCCACTTGAAACTCGATAATGATAATGGGACCCATATTGAAGCCATTTGAGCTACACCAGGAAATTGTATAATTTGTTCATCTGTTTTGATTTAAGGGTAGCAATTTTCTATTTCTGTAGCACTGTAGTGTGTAATTATGGACTCTGTATAGTCGATGGCTCAACTACTGGGCAGCGGGACTGTGAGTGCTTGCGGAGTTAACCCTTTCCTGTTCGAAAGATAAAATGGGGCAGAAAATTCTTTCAGGTGTTTTTTGACACATTATACCTACCATCAACTGAAAACCACCTAAAACTGGTAACCTCGATGCTGTTTGTGGCATTATTAGCTCTAAGATGAATGAAACTGCACATACTGTAGCACACTGGTACTCATGGCTGTGGTCTTTTTGGACAGTGGAAAGAAATGCAGATTTAATATTCATAATTAGGGATCTGGGTAAAAGAAAAACACTGGCTCATTTACAGGCCGCAAGGAACTCAAGAGAGAGAGAGAGAGAGAGAGAGAGAAGGAGCTTAGAAATAACTCTGTTCATTCACAGGGGCAGTCTTGGAGGGCTGGAGGAAATTAATCGTTTTATAGACTCATATTAAACTCAGCCAAAAGGTGCTGTAAAAGTTGATCTGGAGCACAAACTTAGTAAATCAAACCCATATGAGGAGGCCCGTTGAATGGTAAGCACTGTTTTTGCATAGCGAGTGCTTCCTTCCTAATGTGTAATACAGGCGAGCACGCTCACTAAGTCTTTAGTTTAATCTCACGTGCAGCTGTGCACCTCAAGGCATCTAGTGTTGATCATTACAGCAGACCCAAACTATGTTGTTTAGCAAGCTCTATTAAATTATTAGAATGTATCATAGAAACTCCCAGTAATGTATACCTGTCATTGCACAGCATTGTTCTATCCTGCATGTAAGGGTAGATTCACAGTCCCAAACCCCAGTGGTCAGCACGGATCACCACAATCTCAGAAACTGGGACTAAATGAAATAAGCTGTCATTAAAAGATTTCTTCAACTTTTAGGCTAAATGAAAAAGTACATTTTGATTTCTCACATACAGTGCTGTAGGTAATGCTCACACAAACACACACAGACACACACACACACACAATATCACAGAGCAGGTGAAATTCAAGATTTGCGCTGGCACTGTTATTAATTCCCCCCTTTTCCTTGCTGGATCACTGCCTCTCATTGCTGCTAACTTAATTTAATCAGGGAATGAATAAAGAAAATAAAACAACAAGCTGGAAAAGCACGTCATGAAATTAATTAGCTGTCATTAAAATTCCATATGAATTACAAACATCACCTCCTGCAAGCAACAGGAACTAGACTGGGGGAAGGGAGCATTCAGGACTGGAGAGGGGTGGCACTCTTTGCTTAAGCCTCTGTCAATAGCAATGCGTGAAAGTGCCAGGGCTTAAAGAATTCTAGAGTGGTAGGGGTGTATAATGCCCACAGACACCCCCTCCACCCCCCATACAGACCTTGTCATTGGAAAATCAATGTGCCCTGTTTTTTCCAACCATCTCTTCCACTTAATTAGAGAGTGGGGGGGGGGGTTCTGTTTATTTTTATGCTGCCGTTGACTTTGTGTGTTAATTACATCTCTTCACTCAGCCTGCACCAATCGACTGTCACCGTCTGGAGGTAAATACATCTCGTTAAAGAGCCATTACCTGCGTGGAAGACAGTAATTGGGACACCCCGCCAACTGTCCCGTTGAAGGTGTTCTCAAGCTAGACACCCCATAGTTTCAGATCAGCAATAATTTAGCTGTGTGAATCCCTTGTAACTTGTTAATTAAATACTTTACTGACTTTCAAAGACTAAAATGGTCAGTAGCGTCTATTAAATAAAGTCCTGATCATCGACACCCATTTACCGATCTTTATATGCTGTGCATGTATTTGGTGTGTCCTCTGCTGGATTTGACACAGCTTCTGTTCAACGTGTCATATTAGGTGCTGCTTTTTGTGCTGAGGTATATCTTTGCCACTCTTCTCAATGGTTCAATACATGAAGGCTGTCATTTTTGTCACCTGCAATCTCTTCACCCCGATCCAACACTACTCGATTGGATTCAGGACCAAGAGACTTGATGTATCCACTGCAGTGTTCAGTCAACATGTATTGCTACACTACTGTGAGGGATCAACCTGAAATTAATAGAGGGCTTCAACACTTACACCACTGTATACAGCAAGGCTATATGTACCAAGGTCTTTACAGTACTTCAAAGTGCAATTCACACCATTTTCTATAAAAGGAATATTAAAAAAAAACTAATAAGGAATATTACAACATTTCATTTAAAGATTTGTCCAAAAGATCAAAAACACTACATTGTAAATTAAAAGGTAAAAACTGCATCAGTGTAAAACAGTTGGATTGCTTTTTTCCAGTACTGTTTTCCTTTCACGAATAAGATGTGACCTCGATCACACCGGCCCGTAGACCCCTATTTATCAAATCTGTTGACACCACTGTGTGATTTTCCACCATTATTTTATGAAAGAAATGCAGACCTCTGTTAATATCCTCAGATCATTGTAATCTGGGGGCTATGGACACCTGGGCAATCTAGCACCTTGATTAATGACAACAGGGCTGTCCTAATGTCTTGTGACAGGTGACCTGAATGATACAAATGTTAATGTAATCTACTCCTCACTACCGGTGGTGTAATGGAGCCAGGGGAAAAAAGTGAATCGCCCTCTAGAATTTAAAGGGGAGGTTCCATTGCTTCTAAGGTTTACGCCTGCTGGTACTACATCTGGGGAATTAATAGCTCAATCCCAGGGAATAAGTAGATTGGATATATTAACTAAAAATAAATCACTTAAAATGAACTTTGTAAGTGTCATTTATATATCTGTTTGTTTAACAAACTTTATAGCAACTCGAGATGTTTTTGTTACATATGTAACTTGTAAGCAGTACTGTAAGGATAGGTATGTGAGCGATTATCAAAAAGTTAAAGCACGATTTTCAGTCCTGGACAAAATTGAGCTCAGTGCTGCGGTTACTAACTTACTACTTACTACCACAATGCACAGCAACCACTGGTGCACTATTTATTATGCGCATGGTTCTTTCATTTATTTTTACAATCAGTACTCAGTTTTATTTTTCAACCTTGGCACATAGGCTACATGACAAAACTCATGTTCCTATTCAAAAAATAAATAAATCAGTGTTTACTGATTTAGCTATCATGTTTGATGTCTTTTTTTTTTTTAACTAGGATGTTAATGTTTTATCTTTGTAAACTGTGATAGTAATGCTAGGCACACCTACAAAATACTAGACCTTGCAATTCTACAGTAATATTGTATGATTGTATATCATTAGAATATCTTATTAAAACATTTTAACTTAGATTAAAGATTGACAGCATTTTGACGTGTAAAATCTTTTAATATACAGTAAATAAATCTTTGCGATCACACATCAACTACATCTGGTTAACAACAACATTTTTACAGGCAGAAAGAAAGCTGACAAGCGTTTAACACTAGGCTTGGTATAACGAGAGACATAAGTTAGAGTATAACTGATTACTTTGCATCGCACATATATTTTACAGACCGAAAATAAATTAATAAACAAAGAAAGTGGTGTGTGAACACATTAACATACGATCTGGCAAATAAATTGACCAGATAGAAAATGTTGATTCGTTTAGTTAACCTCCCCTTTAATCAAACTGCTGCCGCGCCTTCCTTTTGCCTTACTGCGGTCCCCCTGGTCTACTAATTCCCAGCGACACCAGTATCGTTTTCTACAGACAGCAGTGGCGTAGTCAAGCCAGGACTAGCATAATAGGCAAGCTGAATCACATGGCTCTCATCTCCCACACATCTGTCTGATTCAGTAAGTCAATAGTCCTCATGATGCAATGAAGTGAGCGTTATCATATCTGGTAAATGTGTTTGCCCTTATTAAAAACAGACAGGGAGCTTCACAAGAAAAAAAACACATATAATGTGTGCTTCATCATGCATTTATATCACAGCCTTCTTGTGTGAGATGATAGCAACGCTACAGTTCTCTGTACTAACTAGATTTACTATACTTTTTCTTCTGTCCTGAAACTTATAAATTATAGCTTTTACACTAATGATCTACTACAGTACAGTGAGCTACTGCAAAGTACTACCTATCCTACTTGAAATGTCAAACATTATAGTGCAGAATTGAGAATGAATGAAAACCGCACATTCTGCTACAGTATTCTAATAAATTGCTCTGCTTTTACAATCGCTGGCAAGCCCTCTCCTAAATCCTAGCCTTCTTACAGGCAAGGCTTTACAGTTGGGTTTACAGGCCAAGGAGCTCCAGACAGACCACGTGTCCATGAGGTGTCTTAACCCACAGATTCCGGTGATCGGAGGATATTATACTGTGGAGCCCCGTTAAACCTGAGCGCTCATTTCCAGATAGGGCGGACAGGGGTTTAAACAGTTCAGTTTAGCCCCTTTCATACAGAGATCACACGTGGCTGATTACACAACAGAGAAAAAAGTCCCTTGGGTAGACATTGTCAATAGACCTACGTGTTAGTACTAGCAACCAAACGAGCAAGATGGGCCGAATGGCCTCCTCTCGTTTGTAAACTTTGTTATGTTCTTATGTTCTTCTTATGTGTAGAGGTTAGAATTGGATTTTTTTTTTCATTATTATTATTTTTTAAATAAATAAAAAATAAGTATGCAAACTGTGGTAGCCAAAACATTTCGTTTTCCATAAAGATGATTTATCATAGTACAATACATACCAGCACTGAGAAGTATTTTTTGATGATTTTAGCGTGGTCATGTATCTGTGTGGTGGGGGGAGTTGAGCATTTTCAAATGATATTAATTCAACTGGATTTTTAAAAATATAAAATATCACATATTGCGCCTGTTTTAAAAAGCAAGTAGAGGTACCTATATTTTGGACGAGCGCGGAGCAGAAATGTATGAATCGATCATACGAGTGGGATGGGTGCAATTCCAGTTGATGTTAGTTTATGGTGAAATGCAGATACCCACATCGGATGGTAACACAAGCGGCAGTCAGGTGGGCCCGTCTCTGGAAACCTTTCCACAGGCAGCAGCCGTTTCATGAAACAGAGCCACCAGCTCATCGTGATGATTGATTAGGGATGCATTGTAGCGCACAAGTATTTTTCTCATACCCACTCAGAATGTAAATATGAATCTAGATTTATCTCACTCATGGGGAAAGACCATTATATTAGAACTCCCTTGAAAGTCATACAGCTTTTTCTGAGTTCAGTAATAAATCTTTATAACACAAATCTGCTTTAATAACGAGCGGCAATTACTGACTGCTGATCAGGACATGCAAACCCGCCTGCCCTTGGCCCCCCTGCCCTGTAACCATGGAGACAGCAGTGCAGGATGCAGTCACAGGGTGATAGAGCTATGAGAGCAGCATCGGACTCAGAGCAATGCCATGAGCTGCCTGTCGGTGTGTGCCCTCATGACAAGAGAGCAACGAAAATTATAAATCTATAAAAATTGGGAAATGACCTTCCAGAAAAAACATACATCTGTATTCCCTTCTTCAAATTTACTTAGGGTTATGCTAAGCATTTACTTCTCTATACCTCTCTGAGCATCACCTATACTTTTTATTTATTTAGTGTTCATGAAAGGAGAGGGACAATAGTGCTAGTTACATTCACAAGAATCCTATTTGAACTGCCTATGATATTCAGTCCTGGGCCTCTCTAGCTACACCACTAACCCATTCATCAACAAATATGTCTAATAATAGATTTACAAACATGTGTAATATACACCTGAGCTGCTGACATAATTGTTTGAAAATACACACACACACACACAAACAGGCCCACACACACAATTAAACAGGACTGTGTGGTGGGTTCTGTGAATTATTGATAGCAAATTGAAAAACCTTTTTCACAAAGTGAATCAGCCTATTAAAAGGCCATTTCGCTGATTAAGAAATTTAAAAAAGTAGGTGAAATAAATTTTGAAAAGGAGTGACTGTTGGTAATTGGAATATTAATGACTGGCAATCTGGTATTCATAACTATTACACCCTGTGGCCCAATGACAGCAAACACAACAATAGCATCTGCTGTGTCTGCAAGGACAGTTCTCTTAAAGTATCACTCAGTGCTGGCCATCAGGAATATAAACGGAAGTTTATCTGAAGACCAACAGTATTCGCTAACACTTTACATTGTGTCTCTGATTACTGTGTATTTACATAGTAGTTACTTAGTTACAGTTTACTTAATGTGTAAATCTTTTCGCACAATATATGTAAGTACACAATGATATAAGAAAAAGGGTTAGGGTTAGGGATAGGGCTAGGGTTAGGGTTATATCATGCAACAAAATATACACATTAAGTGCATTGTAACTGCGTAATAACATTATAATTGTGTAAGTACACATGTATTTACTAAGTAGCTACTATGTAAATAGAAAGTAATGAGACACTTAATGTAAAGTGTTACCCAGTATTCCCTAGTGTACCTATAAAACATGTCAGTGTTTGTGAAGATTAGAGTTTGTTATATAGTAAATCAGAAATGTTTCCTGAGAGAATGTCCGTCATATTTTCAGAATTTCTTAAGTCTTTAGACCCTACCAACATACTGTGTACAAAATGACGTTAAGCGATTTTATGACATGAAGCCGCAATACGACTGGCTGGAGGTCTAACGCTAGCAATATTGTATTCTTATTGGCTGAACTCCGACTGGCTGAACTCATGAAGTAAAGAATCAATGGGTGTATTTTCTCATGAAAATATGTCTGACCAAAAAAAAAATAATAATGTTTTTTAAGGTGTAGTTTTGCAGGATTCAACAAAAATGAATGTTCTGTTTTATAAAACAATTCACTTAAAAAAGACAAAATGTTATTTTATAAAAACTTGCTCAATGTGCAGGTGGTCTTTTTTAGCTCTGTGTACAAAGCTTTTTTTAAAAAAAAAAAAAGGAAAATCAGAGTCTTTTCTGTAGTTTTACAGATGATCCAAGTTTTCTGTGACCATTCTAAAATGAAATATGGCAGTGGTGGGTTTTTTTTCTGTAGGTTTTTCAAGTTCTTTTGCTTGAGATGAACAGTTTTGGGAATGGCAGTTTTACAGCAGATTGAGTATGTGAGTACTCTTCTTAGGCACAATTCAACTGAGATTCTCCAGACTGTGTTCTGCAAACCGCAAATCATATTAAACAATGTCAGCTCAACTTGGTGTTTACTTCTGCTTGTGCAGCTGCATTATTTTCAGTGGTTTTGCTTAAGACTCCAAAAGAATGACATATTTACAATTGCTGTTGGTATTTATTACTTTTAACAGTTTGTTTTTACATACACTTGTGATTTATGCATAGCACACATTGCAACACGGTGGTCAATGGATGTAATTGCAGTTTCTTTCATTGCTTTAGTTTAAGTGAGATACTTTTTTTTTACTTGCATTGTTTTGAGTGGGAATAGGGAGTAGAAACTGTTGACACTTTGTGTGTTCGTTGATGAAACTTTTTTAAGTTCTTGGGGGAAATCAAACATTTTGAAAATGAATTATTTATTGCACAGTGTATTGAATTGTGTTAACAACGTTGGAATTAAGTTTAAAGCAGGGAATTCAGATCATATTGTAATTAAAAAGTGAGCTGGTCTTTTCACTGAACTGGTCGCAAATAGGGAGACTCACTGGTGTGAATTTTCATTTGCAGTTTGCTGTGTGTTTTGTACAAATAGAAAACATCCAAAGTGATTCTGGAAGGCTACACTTTCTATTGTGATAGTGTTATATGTGTTAATTGGTGTGTTTCTAAAACATTAAACACTAACATCAAAGTAGATCAAAGTCAGGCTTGGTGGAGAACGGGACAATACTGTACATGACAGTCCCCGCAGGCAATGCATTGAACTGCACCCTGGCTCAGAATTCCACAACAGAATTAACCTCCCCTGTTTAACAATCTGACGATGAATGACCTTTGTCTTCAGTTCGACTAAAATGACAAAAAACCTGCAAGAGTTGTGAAAATACATTGAAAAAGAAAATAACGCTTGTCAACAGGTCGGTACGGAAGGAAACGATATCAACACTTTATTCATTAACATGGTCCTTTTGTAGCTTTGCATGCTAACACAGCACGTCACCCCTGCATGGAAAAACCAGTAAATGTGCATTCCAAATCCCAGCGATTATTGCATCAAACAGCAGCTGTCAGGATATATCCAGAAGGGTCTGCTGTACTTGTTGTTTTTGGTGTTTGTTTGTTAATGGATTTCCTTTTTTTCTTTTTTTGATCTCTTTCTAATGAAGTCAGATTACAATGAGCAGTGTACGTATGGTTGCAATGGGGTCCCATTCTGTTGTTTCTGATAACTGGGACTAATCCCTTCCTCATCTGTTCAGTGTTAATGAAAGCCAGCCTGGGTTTCCTCTGCTTTAGCACATGCAATGAATTTGCATCACCCACAGTGTGTAGCACTACACTAAAGCCCATATGAAAAAATATATATATAAAAAAATAAATGTGATGAGATATGAAACACACTGCATTTGAGTTGCATTTCTTGAGTGATAATCCCATTGTATTTTTAAGGAAGAACACAAATAATTATCCATTTATTGGTCTGGCCAGGATAAAAAAAAAAATACAGATGTCATATATTCTTGACATATAATAGCAGTAACCCCACACACACATCAGGAATTACACAGTATATGGAACTTCTGCATCACGATGTGATTGCTTTTTTTAAATCATGTTTAACGCTATTGAAATATGCGCCCAAGCATTCAACAATGATAATTTGTCTTTAAATCACCCCTATCTTAACACAAATGAAACACGCATTTTCTTTTTTAAAAAGTTTTTATTCCAGCTTTGTCAGCCTCCCCCAGCGTTTGAGTTGCTATCTGACAAGGACGGTCGTTAACTTACTGACAAAGCAGAAGTGATCCTGAATCTGCAGAGCGCTGGCTTTCACTAAACAGCTCTGTGCTGGGAGATTCACAGTGGCACAGCTTCTGTTCATTCTCCAAGTCTCCAGTGTGGGAGCATGTGACCGATCGAACTGTTTACTTGGCTTTACTTGTTGCAAAGGTGATGAAACACAAGGCAACTGTTGAAGCAATTGTTTCCCAAAACCATAATCCCTGCACCTGTCTAATCTGTGAACATGACAGACCTCGCTTTATCAAAGATAAGCCTTCTAATCAGGTTCGGGTGACAAGAGTTTGGCAGCCCAGCCCCCAGTAGACACCTGTCATAAATACACAACACAATTCAACACAATTGGCAGTCCCTGCTTGAGAGAGGTCCATTTTAGTTGGCTGTGGGGTTATTTTGGGTGTCTGTCTCTGGCTGGCACAGTGCCCGGGCCTGGCGGATCAGTGTCTGCGTGGTGACAGCTGTTGCCTTGTACCCTCCTCCTGCTTGCTTCACAGGGCTGCAAGGACCAGCTGTGCAAGGCACCTGTGCCAGCGCTGGGGCGAGGTGACAGATAGCCAATCCTGCCATGGAGGGATGCGATTGGAGATGGTTGCTTTCCTCTCTGTTAAAAACCACAGGAATGCTGCGTTTGGTTCTTCAGTTGTCATTTCAAGCATGTGCAGAATGTCATCTCAGGTTTCGCTTTGTAAGTAAATGCCTTTAATGGCAGGGCCTGATCCTTCCCTCTGTCGAAGTATCCCTCCGAGGAAGATCGTACCTTGTAACATGGAGAACCTGCTCACCACTAATTCAGTAGCAGGATGGCAGAAACCTCAGTTGCAGTTTTTAGGTTTAAAAATACTAACCAAGTTTAGTAATGGCTTTAATTGTCTGTCAGGGGGATCCTCCACAATATCTGCAGCTTACAGTGGTCTAGATGCTGAATGCTGATAGATCAAAGAGGTTTCCATTGAAAAGACCACTTCAGGCAAAGCCTTTGTTTTTAGAGTAGCTACATCATGGAATCAACTGGACAGTGTTGCAGTATTGCTATTCTTGAAAGTGTTAGGCAGCATCTCAGCACCGTTTAAATGAATTCATCAATAATATTTGTTTTCCCTCCCTGACTGTAGAGATTTATTAATTAAACAGAAAGCAGAACAGCGGTAAAAGTGAAGCCATTTGATTATTTCTATATTATCTCATTGGACTGCTTGCGTACTTAGCCCTCCGTCGTTTAAATAGAATAAGACCCTACAAGCATTCTTAAATTAATACAGAAAAAAATAAAGAAACACACATTTTGAGGTAAAAGTATTTTTGTGGGGTCAAACTGTGTGAAGAATCCCAAACCCATTACCTGTGTGTGATTGCTTCACTGCTCCACTAACTTCACAGCCAATTCTCACATTGTGTTCTGTAGCTCCCGCCTCTTTCATCTCTGCTCGTTTTTTTTTTCTCTTTCACTCTCACTCGCTGCTTAATTAGTTTTGCATCGTTCTCTTGCTCTCCATTCTCATTCTGTCTCACTATTCCTTTTCACCTTTTTTCTTTCTGTAACAGGCTGGGCACGAACTGGCGACCTTGTGCATTGCAAGCAAGTGTCTTACCCACAGTGGAAAAGAGCTGTGCTTTTAGAGCTTTGAGCCTCATCTCTCTAACCGGAGACAGGGCAGAATCTGTAACGGCAGTGTATCACACAACACTGCCTGTTACATCTCTCTACCCCTATACCTGTCCACCTCTCTCTTTATCTAGCTGTCTCCCCATATTTCCCCTTTTTTTCCCAACCCCTTTTTCTTGTCCTCTTTTCCCTCTGTGCCACCAAAAGGGGGGGAAGAAACATACTGTAGGTTAAAATAAAGTCTGGAAAACAGCAAAATGGTTCTGGGCTTTTTTGTACAGTGTGCTGTTATAGTAATCCTGTATTATGACTCATATTTGTTTTATAGCATTAACAGTATCTTTTTGATTAAGAACAAAAAAAAAACATGCAAACTCCAGAGCAAGCATGTCTGACCCTTTAAGTTGTTTGTGCAGCTTAAAACATTTCTATTGAACTAAAATCCTAACTGTGTTGCCCTTGACTGAACATCAAAAACACTGTCTTCCACCAGCTGGAAAACATTTCATTAAACTGTTGGCTACAGTGGATTGGACTGCTATTGTTTCTGTGACAAAGCTGCAGTTTTCAGTTGAATCATATAAAATATAATATCATATAAATATAAATACAAAAGCTACTGCACAATCAAAAGGTCATTGAAGAAATTTAAGCGCAGAGAAAAAGTTGTCTCTATTCCTTTCTCTCTCTCTCTCTCTCTCTCTCTCTCTCTCTCTCTCTCTCTCCAAATCAGGAATGCTATTTAAAGCATTGTAAAGCAGCATCTGATTCGCCACCGTTTTGTTTCCCAGTGCTGGCACCTGTCTGTGTAGAACACAAGTGTGAGCATTTCCAATCACGGCATGACTGAGCCTTTTATTCCCTGTACTGCTAACCACTTGATCGTCCACACACACACACACACACACACACACTGATCCACTGATTACTGATCCACACCCAACTCAGATATTCCACATGTTCCAGATCTCAGAATTCCCAATCTCTGGGATTCCGAACCCAGCAGCTGGGCTACAGCGGGCTTGATCACTGCGCCAGGCAGGACTCCTTCCGGAAAATATTGTATGTATGTCATGTGTTCACTCTAAGTATCAGGGGAATGGTAAGGCGCAGTGTAGGGTTTGTATCCTGGCTGGCATCTTATTTATAGATGCAACCTTTGAACTAATTCCTTGAGAAACAACCAACATCTGCTAACTACACGAGGGAAATAAAAGCCGAAATGCTGTAGAAAATTGATTATAGCTGACATTAATTCCCCTTTAACTTTGATATCACTGACATTCGCTTCTACTTTTGGTGTGGCACATTGCACCCTCTGTGGCTGACGGTGGTAACTGCTTTGACTGAGGGAAAACATACCAGATGGTGGATGCAATGGATCTGTACTAGGTGGAGAGGGGCAGTTACAATAGTGTGAGGCATTTGTGGAACAGGACCACAGTAGTAGCTGACCATAGCAATGGGAATGGTTCTGTGTGTAGAGACAGATAACTCAGCATCTGGAGGTAGTGTGATTGCGTTGTTAGTTTCCAATACCAGCGGGCTCCTGGGATGCAGAAGGATCTCTGATGAAAGGCGTTGCTCTGAGCAATTAAATTTCACGCTACACTTGCCAGTTGTGACCATTTTGTCCCCTTCGAGCTGTAACCAGGCAAAGGCAGGGATTACAACAGCATACCCAGATACAGCAATGATAGGCAGCACGCTCACTCAGATCACTAGAGCGCCATGATCAAATACAGCAATGCTTATAATGCCATGCTCAAGCAATGCCATTGTGTGCGCAAACCTTGTCTAAATGTGTCGGTTTACCCAACACCATGCTCAAATATAATCTTCCAATAATGATGTTGAAACTATGGATGTGTTTATGACACTCTGCTCAAGCAGAGTCGGTGTATACAACACCATGTCCAAGCAACAGAGTGCCTGTGTCTACAACATCGTTCTTGAACAATGGCCGAGTTCACAACACTATTCGCAAGCAGGACAATGGCAGTGTCTGCTTTACATCATTCAGATACATCAGTGGCAGGGTTTTATAATGCCCTGTTCAGTAAAGAAATAACAGTGTTAACAACGTCATTCTCAAACAGAGATTACTGCGTTGAAACTGGGGAATCACAACATTTTCAGCATGCATCTGGAGTAAGAGTATGCTGGGTCAGGCAGGGCCACATTGGGATAGGCAGGGTAAATCCCTCAGGTCACTCTGGGCATGACTTGACAAGGTCAGGCCTGGTCAGATTCACCTAGGGAGTATTTGAGATTCTGTTCTGTAAAAGGTAAGCTGTATTCATTTTCAGCCCTGTCGTCAATACGGCCCTCTATCCCCATTGGGATGCCATTATAAGGCTTTGTTTCCGCCTGATTATATATACAGTACCATGGTACAGCAGTGGATTATTGGTTCATAACACTTTGACAGCAATGTCATGTCAACCATATCAGTTACAGTGTATCAAGACCCCCAGTGCTTGAAGGGGAAAAAAAAGTGCCGGTATGCAGGGAAAAGAGGTCCGGGGGAAACTACGGCCATGCATGAGTTTGCAACATTTAAACTAAAATAAGTAATGTGTAGTGTCAGCTTTCAAAAATCTCCATATGTGCTTTATATCATATTTCTGACTAGAAGACCTGCCGTTATGCAAGTCTTTGGACTATAGAAGTCCAAAGTGATCCCATTTCCATTGTGCTGTCATTGCTGGTAATACTGTAGACTGCTAATGGTCCTGCTAGGGTCTCTCCAGGGTGATAGAGCTGGGTGATGATTTTTTTTGTTGTTATAAGGGTAGTGAAATGACAGATTTCAAATTCTACCTATGACATAGGGTGGTGGTTTGTGATCTGAAGGTTAAGTCAGTCACAGAAAAAGCCAATGCAGCGTCTTCATCATCCCTTCTTTCTTGTGACCTATGGCCACCTGGCTTGCCCTGGTGCAGAATGGCCTCTGGCTCTGAAACACACACCAATTTACCAACACCAATATGAGGGAGGGAAGAAACTGAGAGACGAGTCGGACAGAGAGATAAATAATAGGGGGGTCAATCAATGAATCTTGTTGGATTTATTCTAGTAAAAATGGACGTTATCAAATAATCTAAATATCATGACATAAACACTGAATCCACAGAAGCGCTTTCGTTTAACACCTGAACTTTTCAAAATGATGAAGGCATTCATTGGTACAGCTGTCAATGAATCAATTGTTCGTGTGGGCTGATGAATCAGTTAAAAGGCAGAAGAATCAACATTAAGACCCCTGATAGACTGGAAGAGAAATAATGAAGAAATAGTCTCTCAGCTGACAGATTCTCCATGAAATGTTATGAGGAAAAATCTCTTATGACGGTGGCAGGAAGCGAGAGAACTAGAATGTGTTAGGTCCTGCAGCCTTCTCATTGGAAATCTAGAGGAGATGCACTGACTGACTCCTCTGCTCAGTACATCGGCTCTGTTCCAATCATTCGGATTATTTCTTTCTATTGATCTTTAACCATTGGCAATACTTTTTAGTAACGACCTTCTGAATTCTGAAATGCTGCTCAGTTGCACTTTGTATAGCGTGTCTTGTTGTGTGTTTATTTTTGTCTAATGTTTTTACTTTGAAAATACTTGTATAAATTGTCAAGTCAATGAAGAACCTATTGAATTTAATATTGAGAGAATGAGAATAGAAGGACACTGTAAATGATACTGCCAAAATCTGTTTCTTGCTTGGGAAAGAAAAAAAAAAATACTTTTTAAATTCTATAATAAAATTTAAAAAAAAATGATTTCCATTACATGAGAGTAGATGTTGAACTTCATGCTGATTTGAACTTGGCTCTCGCCAAGATAAGCACCAACTAAGAATTAGCTTTGCAGTAAACTAATGTAATCCATCTGCATCTCCATCCATTTGCGTTGTTTCCCATCTGATGATGTGGATAGCCTTCTGTCTGATGTTGATTGCTGAAGTGTAATGCTGGCTCCAGGGATCAGCTTATTTTGCCTCCCCATCGCATCAGCACACACAACAGCTGCGATGCTGGCTCCGGGGATCAACCCAGTGCGGTCTCCCCAACGCATCAGCATGACAACCATCTGGATTGAGCTAAGTACAGTACATCTCTGGGGTCTTCAAGTGGGCACCTTCCATCCTCAGTGTTTCGTTGACTAGCCCTCGACACCTCAAGAGGGCTCAACAGAGAATCTGGCGTCCCAGCATCAACCCACTCCATCCCCCACTCAGCTCAGCCCAGCTTACTTACCTGTACATCAGCATTGCTTTCTTTCTATTGTGCTTGAGATCCCCATCCAGAATCTTTCCGTCTCAACCACAGTCAGTTGCTACTCCTTTCTGCTGCTTCAGATAAGTTCTTCACTGTACAACGCAACTCTTGGCCACTGAACCCAACGTCTCTGAGAAACCGGGTTGTAGAGTGTGCCACTAATCCACGACAACCCACCTGCACTGGGTAAACCCGGACTCTTCATCCTCGCTGTTCCGTTTCAGTAGCCAGTTGAGCATACCGAAGTTTCTACCTCTCATACACGTCATCCGCACCATCTTCCCATGGCACTGTTAACTCTACCATCTACCAGATGAACAAGGTGTTCTCATCCAGACCACAAGACAATGTCTGGTCGAAGGTTAGTAGTGGCAATCTCAGTTGGAAAAATAAGCCGTTGACCAACATCTGCCAGCATTTTCCAGTCTCCAACAGCTTCCAGTTGTCCTGGGCGAGGCTTGGTTTTAACACCTTTTCTTGGTGGCTGCTCTCCTGGATGGAGAAATATTGTCTTTTGTGTGTAATGCTTTGATGGAAGTGGTGGCAACTTATTGTTCAGGTTACGCTTGTCTTCCAATGCTAAGGCCAAACATCGCAGCACCTGGTCATGGCACCAAGTAAACCATCCTTTCCTAAGACCCACCTTACATCCTGTCAAAATGTGCCTTAATGTTACAGGTGATGAATACAAAGGACATGAGGGATCCTCACCCACCCAGAGGTTTAGGTTCTGTGGTGATGGGAGAACATCATATGTTGATCTTATGAGGAAACTGATCCTGCTCTGTTCCATTGTCCATAGGTCTTGCCAGCCGATCTTGCGTTGTTCCACACTCTCCAATCTCATCCATTCGCCCTGCTTGGCCTGGGAAATGACCTTTACACACCTGATCCTCTCCTCCTGCTTTTGCACCTCATTGACTACCAGCTTCCTTCGTTGAGCTGAGGTTGCCTTGTTCCATGTAGGAGGAGCTGAACTGAGACCAAAACCTCCTTTTCCATGCTGAACTTATCCCATGATATCTCCGATTCGAAGGGCAGCCTTAGCATCTTCCACAGCTTTCTTTGCCATCCATTTTCTTCCAGTTTTCAACACAGGTGCTGCCTCCCTTACGCATTTGTCGTGTGAATCTACTAATGTCATTTCCAGTCAGACTTTGGCACACTTAAACTCCTCAGAGCAGAGACTGGTAGCTGCAGTATTCCTTTACCATAAAGTCCCACTCTGCTGAGGCAGCATGGAACTCCCAACCATTTCATGATGTATGAACTGATTAAAGCTTCCAGCTTCTCAACTGTTGTCAAGGAAACCTCGTACACAGTCAGTGGCCACAGCAGTCTTGGCAGTAGACCAAACTGAAAGCCCCAGAGTTTCAGTTTGCCTGGTAAAGTGCTGCTGTCTAATTAATAAGAATAATTCTTATATTGAAATCAGATGTAATTTCTTGCATGACTCCGAAGCCAAGATAATCCTTTACTTAAGGCAAGGTAAGATTGTTCTTTTATATTTTGTTTCAGTGTGAAATTGCCACTGCTATTGGGAAAAGTTTTTCTTAATGAGAAAAGCAGTTTTGGATGTGAGCTGGAGAGCAGGAATAGGGTTAGGTAAAAGGCTACTGAGGGGAATCGAGTCTGAGAGAAAGCCAGCTTTTAAGCCTGCTGTTCGGCGCTGAAAATTGTTTTTTTGTGCAGAGCATGAACAGGGAGCACATCTGCAGTTAACAGCGCCAGTGTACTGCTACGCGGGAACCAGCTGCTGCATGCTAAACCAGCCTGCACCAACAGCGTTACCAAGGGCACGAACATTTCTCAGTCTCACTTTATGATTTGCTCTAGTTTTTTTTTGTTGTTATTATTATTTAAAAGCAGCTGACTTCGTAGAGCACTGCGAGGGAACAGCTCCAGATTGATCTGCATTGCAAAGTGGTTCACACTTGTGTATTGATTACTGCTGTGAAGCTCCTTAGCAAGCATGCTCACTGCTGAAGGGAGTGGGTCTGTCCATATGCTGTATGGTAGATGGGGCAGGTAGATTGAGCAAATCCGGCCTATCAGTGTTTATATACAAAATCTCTGTAAAAAACTGAAAGGTCCTTGCTTGTACAGGACTCAGCCAGGTTATCCTATGAAAACACCATCAATGTACAATTTAAAAAAAAAAAAAAAGGTCAGTACCAGCTAGCTTCAGGGTAAAACCACTTGGCAGCTGTTTAACTTCCATTCACTTTATCTCAGACTCCCTGCTTGGCCATGTCCCGAGTTCAGGAGAAATATACTAATGTTTGTTAATGATGAGGGTCAGTAGCTATAGACAGATGTAGTGTGGGTGGCCAGAACTATCCCACTAATATCTAATCAATCTGAATACCCCTGTCCTGAACAACCATCGATCCCTGAAATTCTGCCCTGGCTGTGTCTCAAACGGACTGTCAAGCTTTCACTTGTGACCCAAACTGAACTTGAACTCAGGCCACCAGAGGTGAAAGATTTTCCTGTTAATCCACTGCACCATCTACCCCCAGTCCGAGTTAGTAAATCGAGATATTGAGAGCCTAAGAACTTTTAAATGTTGTTTTACTTCAGTAGGCCTAGCTGGTTAAACAGTTGTCTTAGTTGTTCCATGTAGCTGAAGTGGGGGCTTGTGTTTCACTGTGTGTGGGAGGGTTTTTTTTTTTGTAGGACTACGATCTCAGTTTAGTAGGAATGAATGAAAAACCTGTGTGATTAAAGAAAGTGTAGTGAATAGTCAAGCTAGTGGTGTCACCTCTCGTTTGTCTATTATTTTTCATTTGCTAGACACAAATAATGAATGTAATGTGAAAAGGTTCTCAGATTGATACAGTGTGAGAGGCAAGCTGCCAGATTGATAGGTGCATGACTGTGTGTGCGTGCGTGCGTACGTGTGCATGTTTGTGTGTGTGTGCGTGCGTGCGTGCGTGCGTGCGTGCGTGTTGATAAGCAGACACACCCTGAGATTGTTCCTCTGCTCCACAGCGGTGTACATGTGGTTCAGTATGGGTGGTGATTGTGGGATACAGCCCCAGGCTTGACGGTGGAGGTGTTTCGAACCCCTGCCTCACAAGCTGTCAGAATGCCTCAAGTAGACAAGCAGGCTATTGCTGGGGCCAGCAGCCCTCAGAGACAGAGGGAGGCTTTTAGGAGGAAGTGTGCAGTCAAGATAATGGGTTTTATTGTCTGGAGGTTGCCCCGTATAGTCATTAGCTGATCTCCCCACTTTTCCACCTCCTCTCCGAAATATACATGCGATGTGAGCTATTGCCATCTTCCGTGCTTTCAATAGCCAGACCTGTCGCTATTAATATCTCCAGCAGATCTTTGGAGAGTCACACCATTCCTTATTTTTTTTTTATCTTTCTTTTTTTCTGCTTTTCTTCATAAAAGACAATTAAATAAAGAGGTATGCTCTGGATCAGACTGCTGGTCCCCAGAGCTGTGCTGACGCAGCAGACTTGAGCGACACATTGTGAATAACTTGGTTGGACTGGCAGGCAAATCTATTACCCTCCATTTCTAATGAACTGATTATCTTAGAACAGAAGATGCCTCTTTCTAGCACAAGCAAGGGACAGTGGTTTTGCTCTAAGGGCAAATATGTTTTTATTAATTCTTATGCACTGTTTGCAAGTCTGCGACAATGGTTTAGCACCTTTACCATGCTTTTTCACCATAGAAAAACACTGGGAGTGGTTTGGCTGAGCTCTTGTCTGCTCAGGCAGTGTTTGCTGGGCTGTGCGCAATATGTTCTGGGAAAAGTCTCATTGCAACGTTCCAGTTGTAGCCAGTGCAGAGAGTTTTCAAAAGCATCTGCTATGCAGTATATCTATATTGAAACAATCACTACCTCACTATTGTTTTAAAAGGGGAAAGCTATTTTCAGAAAGAATCCACTGTGGATTTTGAAGTGGAAGTGCATTTAAAAGCTCTTATTATTTTTTCATCAGGTGTGGTGTAGTCAAGCGTTTAGATATAGCGGACTGATCCAGGAGATTTGACCCCTGGATGGGAATGGGAACCGCATTTTGTGCTTAAATCCTGTCCTTCTATAAAATGATTGAAGTGGTTTTGAAGACGATAATTCTTACAGAAAAGTCTGATAAACCCCATTGAGATACCTTTATAGTACCAGTGTATACCCCTATGGAGACTGCTGCAGTACCATTAACAGAACGGAAACAATGGATTTGGAGCAAAGATTGCACAGGTGCTGTACAAGTGACACTCGTACTTAAGTATTATGTTGTCTTGTTTTAAAAAGGGGGTTTGACAGAAATTGCCTTGCAAAGGCATGCAAAAAGCATGAGAAATCACACAAAATGACTTGGCAAACTCGGCTCGCTAAACTTGTGTGGGGTTTAATACACCCAGAGATTAAAAAAAGGTCATTAATAGCTCTGTTAGCATGCAGTCTCTTCTATGCCTTCTCCGACAGCAGTTTGAGTCTGTCTGCTTTTAAAAAGCTCTCTCTATTTCTCTGTCTCTCCCTCTCTCTCGTTTTTTTAATTCCCTGTTTGATTTCCCCCCTATCGTCTTTACTTAAAATAAAAGCTGTCACTCCCACCAGTTAGAAAAAAATTGCAGAAGATTATTTCGCAGTAACTCCAGTTGTAAGCCCATGCATTATCCCTGTATTAAGCCCCATTACTTACAGCTGTGCTACTCTGTTTAAGTGCTTCTATTAAAATTCTTAAGTGCTCCTGGGCATTTTTAAAACTCTGAAGCATCACAGAATAAAACATCCTGCTATGTAAATAATGCTTTTCTTACAGTTTTATCTAATATATATGGATAAGGATTGTCATCCACTCAGAACACACTGACAGACCCAGTCAGAGACATAGTGGGCAGCACTATAAGATAAACCTCCCTTCTGTACATATATTATAACCTGACCTGATGATATGTTATCCCAGGGAACAGTAGCATCTGATTGATGTCATTGATGCAGTATCTGTATGGATTCATCTAATTCCCTTCATATTTATGTAATGATGAATACATTTCTCAACACACAAGTGTAACATATTGCTATTGATACCCAAGTTTGTGTCTTTTGCAGAATACTTACTGACATAGTATTTGCAACCTGTCTGTGTCGTTGTGTACACGTGTGGCTGCTGGTGCTTGCAGGTGGACTTTGTGCTGTGCTGTGCCACGGGTTGCAGAAGCAGAAAACATAGTATTTATTTTCCTACATTTATTATTTCATTTTCTTTTACCCTATGTAAAAAATTCAAATGAACTGGAATATCAGAATATGCCACGGTCGTATTAATTTAGTTGTCTGTGACCTCAATTGAAAACAAGGCTTGGCATGTGTAGTGCAGCAATGTGCAACAGTGTACCGAATTCTGACATGTGCAATACCGCAAGACAGTGGTACTGGGAGATGCTGGAGATCACTCAATAAGGGACGAGTAGTTAGTTGGTAGTAGTTTAGCTGCACAAAAGCCTCTGAGATTATTTCAATTAAATCGCAGTTGTGTAAAATGACAGCTGGTAAACTGTGAGATATGTATGTTTAAATAAGTCACTGTAGCTGGGTTTTTTTTGGTTTTTTTTTTTATTGTGTGTGTATAGTAAATCCCCTGTGTTAGTGTTTATGTTTTATCTCATTATATGAAATTCTCCTGTTAAGCTTTTGTATTTTCCTTCCCAGAAACCCCTTAAGCCCAAAGAGTGAAAGGAGACCAGGGTACCTAGTTTGAGGCAACTTTAGTGTATCAAACCCCAAGTCTCCCCTGGTGTGCCATACATTGACCTGAAACCTCATCTCCTGAAACCAAGTTCCAAGCCACAAAGTGGGTTTGTCTTCCCTCAGCTTTAGAAAATTAAACTTAATTTGCACCACATAACAATAAAACAACAACAACAAAAAAAACATCAATATATGTATTTCATTTACCTCAAACAAATGCTCAGAAATATGAATCCATATCTTTGTTACTGTTCAAAGGACAATTGATTTGCAATGTTGTTTCATCGTGTTTTCATGAATGCCACAGAGGTCGATGGAAATTAAATCATCTTCAGAACTGATAATATGCTGTTCTGTAGTAATTGTAAAATAAATGTGTAATGTCTTATTAAAATTATTTGATTGTAATTCATCAGCCCAGATATACTGCATTTGGAATCTGCCCTGAATACTAATCATTCCTTTTGAAATATTTAACTTAGCAGATCATGTAGGTGTTTAAGCCTATTTGTACTTGGGGACTGGGGGATTTGAAATGAAATGCAGGGGCAAGCGAGTAAACTGAATCACATATCAAAAGCATATTGCAGGAAATTGGTACAAACAGCACTGGTGTAGTGTATTTTTATTTTTGTACTTTTCTTTCAATAACCACAGGTACATTGCAAGTGGCATGCAACTGTGCAACATTGCTATTATTAATACATTTGCACAGAAGCCTGGGGCAATGCATTGTTCAAATGGGAAACCACATATTTTCTTTAAAAACAGTCCAAGCTGTGGGTAAGCTAATTACTTTAGTACAATTATCACTTTTGTTTAATAATGATTTAGGACGAGTGTATGTATATTCGGTCTCGTAATTTATGACGTCACAGAAACCATAGATTTAATTATTTTGCTGTAACTCAATGAAGCCCATCTATTATTTATATATATAGTAGCGAATTAGGTTAACGCAGGCAGGTGCATCACACGGTGAGGCAATCCACACACAGGCGGAGGGCGGGCGCGATCCGGGACCTCTCGCACTGAAGCACAGCGCCAATAATGCTGTACAAAAGAGCCGCACCCTTTGCAAGGAGCCGCACCCTTTGCAAGGAGCGTATATCAGGCCTATGTCTTTGTATGTGATTACGTCCCCTACCAGCCCTGCTGCTGCCTTCCCCTGTGCACGCTACACTCTCCCCTGCCAGCCTCAAGTCCGCCCCAGACTTGCTTACCAGGCTACAGTCCACCGAGTGCATGCCGTCTACTTGCATCCACTTCTGACACCAATGTAGCAAAATAGGTTGAATAGCGCAATATAACAATATGGCGGCTGCTGTATTTTTATAGCGGGAGTAATAGAGCACAGCTGTATTTTTTTATTACTCTCTCTCTCATTAGATTGGTTGTTTGCACCACCTGGTACAGTGTGTGTGTAGCAGCCTACTTCACTACACGACCCAGGCTGTCTTGCTACATGCTTGTTTTGCTGCAGGGATGCACAACAGACCCAGTGATCAGCCCTGAAACAAGGCTCATGGTACGATGTGATGTGTTTACTCACTCCGATGCCAGCTGTAATCTACTATCTCCAGGCTGCACCTTCTCTTAAAGTCCCCGAGATTAAAGCACTCATGCCCTTATAAGATCCCCCATCCCCACCCACACCCCCAACAAATGAAATGACTGCAGACTGCCAACACTCACTACAAACTCCACCCCAACCTCCCTGCAACATTCTGAGTCTGAGAAATCAGGTTAATCAGGTTCATAGAGTACTGGCTGATGCAATATAATTGCTTCTTTTGAGTTTGAGTTGTGTTTTTGAATGAGAGAGAGAGAGAGAGAGAGAGAGATATGAATCTGGCAAGGAGAGTGACAGAATAGAGCAGAAATCACAGATCAATATGTAGCTGTACCTGCCTCAGTCTAAAAGTTGAAAAGCCCCTTTTTAATAGTATTATTATTATTATTATTATTATTTATTATTATTATTATTATTATTATTATTATTATTATTATTATCCATAGTGAATGATAATTTTCATATAAACTTAAGTGTTTTAGAGATTTATTACAGAGACCCGTGTATAATAAGATTGCCCGTGTATTATAAGTTTGATGATAAAACCTGCATTTCCATTTCACTGAAATTGTACAGGGTATAATTTTATATTCTGTCATTTAAGCTTCTACCTTTGAGTTTTGATGAAGTAAACTGAACAGAAGCAATGGGAAGCAGAGCAAGAGTGCTAATTGAACTGAGTGGAGCAGTGGAGGTGGTCTCTGTACCTTTTAATTAAAGAAAACAGAGACCCAATCCAGGGTGAAGGGCCACTGCACTGAATGATCTATTCCAGGTGTACATTACCCAAGACAGCATGTGGATTTGGATAGACATGCAGTGATGCTTATGTGTGTTCTGTAATGCTCTAATCCACACAGGCAGTGTAATTGCATGTTTTAGAAGCAGAGATGTAAAAGTGTCACCATACATTGATGTTATAATTGTTGAACTATCAGAATGAATTCTTGCATTGTTAAAGTTAACCAGCCTTGGGTGCCAAAGAAAGAATTTGCAAATACATTTTTTATTGCTTCTCACTGAATTTTATTTTGACAGTTGAGCAAAATATTGTTTTTAAACATAATCAAGCTCATAGTACTTTAAAAACCTGGAATGGGTGAAACTGCTATGCAATAGAAGTCTTATTTCCATCCCTGAAACAGCAATGTAATCCAAAACATGTACACTACAAAATGCTGCAAAATTGGTATCGAGAAGGCAGTCTGCCAAAGAGCAGGCAATCACTTACTCATTTTTACTGCTGTACTGCAGTAAAAGTGTCAATGCCCTGCATGAGAGGGAAATTCGTTTCCAATCAGCTTTTAATACTCAATACAGAAATTGCCATTGATTGGTATTTAGCTATAACGGTGAGGGAATGAGAACCTTTTTGTGTTTGAGACACATTGACAGGGGGGAAAGCCGTTTGGGGAAGCTCCCATAGTCTCTGTCTGCGACTATCTGCTTTATGGATAAATTTCACGGCCACTAAAATTTATCCCAAATGAGGAAAAAAATAAGACTCCTGGCCAGCGATAATTGACCTTGTCAGCTCATTAACCTCCCATCTCTTCACCTCGGGATGTTAAGTCCTCACAGCAGTCAATTAGCAGCTCATATGCCCACTTTGGCAGGTCTTATTGCTCAATTCTCTTTCGCTGGCTACCTGGGAAGAGTTAGCTGCATCTCCTAAGACAGCCCTGTAATTGAGGTGGAGATCATAAAGTTCACCCTTACAGAAATATTTGTTTGCTTGCTGCTAGCTTAACTCCCATATAATGGGGGTTGAGGCAGATGCTTGTTGTAGTTATAATGATGTCTCGTATTGTTTGAATGATATCCCAATCCAGGCTGACATCTCTGAGAAATGAGTTGTAACTTGAAGTTATATCCGTGGTATAACAGCAATCACTGAGTTGTAAAATTCATTTTTCATCATGTTATATCACAGTTCGAGAGCTGGGCTACACAGGGAGTCCTAATACCTGTTGGAGGATTGCAGTGATTTCAAATTGATATGCATACAATGGTATTCTAATAAATACAATTAAATTGGGTCTTAATAATAAAGACAAGTTTGTTGGTGACTTTGTATGAGGGACGAGATCCAAGTATGGTTTTTTTTACAGCAGAAAGAGAGAGTCAAGGAGCAGACCGTTTGCTTATCAACAAGCTTGTCACACAAATGGATAGCTTCGATTGATGTCCCCTTTCTTCATTGTACTCCATTCCATTGTGTTCCAATCACTAAACTGACTTGGCTGAAAGCCTTGGCACAGAGGCTGGGCATGTGATGAGAGAGAGAGAGAGAGAGAGAGAGAGAGATATCCTAGGGAGTGGGAAAGGGCACGTAGCTCGGTAGTGTCGCATCTAGAGGTCACATTGCTATAGTGTCATTTTACACTGCAGCCCACAACTTGCACCTGTAAGAAAGGAGCTGTTAACAAACTCCTCTGAACGTGCAATCATATGGGAAAAGTGCAGCTAGTTAGACTGCAGCACATATCGGCAGCGATTAGACTTCCTTCTTCACAGCACAATCAGACCATTTCATGAACCTACATATGAGTCTCAGATGAAATGCTTGTTCTCTATAAGAAATGGATGCAGTTAAACTGGATTGAAAGGTATGCACTGCACTGTTAAGAAGAAATCATGACTGGATTTAAACTCTAGGGTTCCAGGGTTGGCACCTAAACCTTAAAATGCCCTTTGAATGTCATAAAAAATACTACCAGTACTACAGTAATAATAATTTCTCTTACAAATGATGCCGAATGAAGCTTGCCTTACTGTCTGCCCTACCAGGTCATCAGCAGCCTCACTTCCTCCATCTGCTTGCTGTATTTGGCAACTCTGTTCCTGGCTCAGGAGCAAACTAATAAAACACAAATATTAGCTGCAGACTCGTAGGAGCGCCTCCCCCTGCCAGCTGTACAGATGTTCAGATGATACACCTCTTGCTCCGGTATGTGTCTGGAAAGCTGAGAATTTTTCATCGTCAACTAATTAGAAATGAATTAGCTAACAGGTACAAACAATCACAGCAGATGGCAAAAAGTGAGGAATTAACGATAATGACCTTCAGCTCAGGCTGCTGGGATTGCATGGCAGATGTGTTTTTTTTTTTAAAAAATGTTTTCTCGTACCTGAGCGTACCTCTCACAATCCACAGGAGGTCATGGTACGGAGCATCTCTTTCTTCCTCTATTAGAATTGCAGATTCCAGGGAAAAATGAACACAACGAGTTTTGCTGGATGCCGCACAACGACAGTGTGGATTGGAAGGCAATGATCATTCTTTTTTTTTTCCTGCTTATTTTCTTTAATTCTCTGCTGGTTTGCTGTCTGACTACAAACACACCTGCATAAAAAAAAAAAATCTTGCCAGCGCTGTGTGAGATGAAGTGCGGAGAATTAGAGTAAACAGACTTCCGTATGCAGCGTCTCTGAATTGGGACTGAAGTTCTTACACTGATCCAGATGCTATGTAGTTACTCAGAAAGCAGTTAAACGGCAGTCCCTATCCAACAGTTAAATAGCAGTCTCAATACACTACTCGTATACTGCTATATTTAACGTTTAACTGCAGGTCTTCAGTATATTGACAAACAGATGTAAATGCTTGTTTCATGACCAAACTAGGGATGGCATTCTTTCTGCCACTATCTATCCATCTATCCATGTATCTATTTTTTCCAACCATCTAGAAATGAGAGGTTGTAGTGGCCCCATGTTGAAGAAAGGCAATAGTTAACCCTACTGTATGAATGTATGCAGTGCTACAATTGTTAATAAATAAAAACCAGAGTTCTTTGTGTAGGTGTGTGTGTGTGTGTGTGTGTGTGTGTGTGTGTGTGTGTGTGTGTGTGTGTGTGTGTGTGTGTGTGTGTGTTCCTAATTAACTCCAGCGCTGCTCCCAGAACAATCCTCCAGGTACTGATAATTCAGTCACGAGACTAATGGCTCCCTGAGCACTCTTCACTCTGAATTCTTTTCTTCATTTGTTGGCTCTTTGATGCCTTTAATTGTTTTTAAGTTACTGTATTGGCTGCCCACAAATCTGCAGCGACGGAGGCAGCAGAATGATTCCTCTCAGGTCTTTAATTTTTTTTTCCACTCTTTTTTTCTCCAATAAATCCTTGCATGTGATTAATCTTCTCAAGCAGAAGGGCTCTTCAAAGACCCAGGCAGCACCTCCTAGAGTCACGCTTACAGGAGGCAGCTTTCTACAACTGTCTATAAGAGACAAGCTGAGCTTCTGATCATTCAAGCCCAAATCATGGTGATTCAAGACTAAGACAAAGTCCCAATGACTGGAAGCCTGGTCTACATGATTCAAACCCAAGTCTGCATTAGTCAAGGCGAGTCTACACAATTCAAGCCAAGTACAAATGATTAGAAACACATTCTTGATTGGGTAACACTTTAATTATTATGTATTTGCATAGTAGTTACCTAGTAAATACATGTGTACTTAGACATTATAATTACAATGTACATCTTTTTGACCAACATATGTAAGTGCACAATTGTATCGGGTTAGGGTTATATCGTGCAAAAAGATGTACACCTTAAGTACATTGTAACTATGCATAATAACATTGTAATTATGTGTAAGAAGCTATTCAGATGCACAGTAATTAGACACTTAATGCAAAGTGTTACTCACACAATTCCAGCTAAATCCATTAACAGATGATCTGCATTCTAAAAAGAAAAAAAAACAAACTCCCTAGCTCCAGTCAGCCAAAACGAGCTTTTAAATCTGCGCTGAAGACTTGCTTGTTTAGCAGAGCGTGTTTTTAGCAGTGGTGTGTTCTCATAGTGTTGTGAAGCTCCCAGGGAAGCATGTACTGCTCTCTCCAATCCTGTGAAAATCAAAAGTGCCACGTTCCCTTGCAGTCCCACAGTGCTGCTGGCACTTTGAAAACCAAAGACGGCTCGTGAAGGGTCAGTAGATACCAAATAAAGGTTATGGACTAGATTCTCAGAACCATTTGCTCCTAATTGTCGTTAGCACGATTTTTGTCAGATAGTAGAAACATACCCACTACAGTTCCCAACTCGGAATTCAACAACTCCGATATGGGTTTAGGGCCTTGTGGTTAGTTGAGAAGTGCTGAATATTCATTTTAGAAAAGCAATTGATGTTTGGACTAAATAGCTTTGAGAACTTAGCACTATATGCAAATATTAAGAATTCAGTTATGGCTCCATTTTTACACTGGATATTTTTTTTTCAGTTGATAAGCAAACTTGGAAGGAAGTATTAAAAGCATTTTAAAAATATCGTTGGGTTCATTTTTGCAGTTTTCAAATCTTTCACATTAATATTGGGTTCTATTGTTTTTAGTTCTATTATCAGGTCAAGTACGAAAATCTTCAGATACAACCATAAGCAAAATAACTATCAAAGGTCTTTAAATTGGTAATCATTGAGGAATGTCCACGTTAAACTTACAGACTTGTCCCATCGATGCTGCAGTCCTGTACCTTATAGACCTAATTGATTCTAATGTTGTGTTGAAACACCTGTAACTAACTACTGAAGCAATGAGCAGCCCATGTCAAAGCAACGTCTCTGCCTGTAAATATCTATTAAACTCAGTGATTACTTTATTTTAAAAAAGGACATAATGTTCCATCTCTAATCCATAATCACGTTGAAATTATGATGCCTTTTAGAAAGTGTCAGCAGTACCAGTAACACTTTTAATAAGTCTTATTCAGCTACTAACCTTTCATAGGCAGTCAGTATGTATTGCAATGGACTGGCCCTCCACCCCTCCAACTGACTGTGCTGTGGGAGGCTGGAGGACTGGTGCAGAACGTCTCCTGTCCCATGAGGCCTAGAGGCTGATTGAGTGGCAGGGTGGCGGTTGTCGTGGAGACAGTCGTGGTGACAGGGTGACTGATTCGTTGCTCCAAGAGCCTGAAAGCTTTGACCTTCAGATGGAGAGGAGAATTGAGAACAAGATTAGTGTGGCCAGTCAAAGGCGGCAAAGATTGATCAACTGTCACCCTCGCGCTCTGAGGCTCTCAAAGAGCTAGGGCAGAGGGGGAGCTAGAGGAGGCAAGGAGGGGGATGTTCAAATACCCAGGTACCAACCAGGCCTTGCAAAGTGACTCTTATTGACATGCAAAACAAAATACATATCATTGATGAACAGATTCATAAATAACAAATTAAATAAAGTGCAGTTACATCATCTGGCCATTTAGTGGCACTGTGCGCAGTTATTTGACCTTTTTGTCTTATACAACAAATAAATATTTTAGCCGTAATGATCAGGTACTTTTAACATTGAACGACCCAGCCCCTAATAACAATACATCTTAGTAATTGGAGGTAATTTAATAGAAATGTCTTCAATTTCTAAATGTTAGTAAACAAATTACTTTATTCATTTTTACTAAGTAATTCAATTGGTAGTAATATTTCTTAATTTGTTGAATAAATTACAAATTCAGGTACTTTCATGTCATTGGTATTTGTTTTGGTGTTTTATTTCAGTACACATATTGGTATAAATGTACACTTCATTAGGTTACTAGAGTGGTTTTGAATGTAAGGAGTGTGCCTCTGAATGGAGTTCTTCCCTAGTGTGATGTATAGAAGCAATTGAAAATCCACACTCTATAACCATTTTTCAGTCAACACTCGCATTGCGTGCAGACCTCATTCACAGTAAAGTTGTATTCCGAAATTGATTTGGATTTCTGTGGAAATGATTTTGCAGACCTGAGACCTCCTGAAAACTAGTAATGCACAGTCAGAACAAAGTCCATCACAGAATGGAGGAATAAAACTCCATTGGAGTTAACCCCTCCCTTCCTTTCACCTCTGGAGGGCTGGGTTTGAATAGTGTAATTTAAGCTGTAAAACAGCGCTGATGTGTTCAGGCTAATTGCCTGCCTCGCGCTGACGGAGCACCCTGTTGCGGCACGTTCATTTACACTGTGTATTTCTACAAGATCTAGGGGGATCTGAACATTACAACATCACACTGTAGATAATCTTCATTTGCAGCTGGAAGAAGAGGGAGGAGGGAGGGAGAGAATGTGGCTTCAGTGCCCCTGCCGCCCTTCTAATTGTATTCCATTCCTACCTTATCGGCTCTAGATAGTTGGATTTTCCTAACTTGGGTTGTTAGCACTTAGGAAATGATTTGGAAAGTCTTTAGGAAATCCTTTTCATTCATACCACAGTAAATGCAGCAATTATAGTGTTTGGTTGCAAAAGAGAAAGAAAGAAAGAAAGCAAACAATGAATGAAAAAGATGACCTAATTCCGGAACGACATTTTGCTGCAGAAGAGTGAAACATTTTATTGAAAAAGAAAAGAAAGAGAGAAGCTGTTTTTAGAAAGTAAGAAAATTAAAACAGAAACTGCTTCAGAGAAGGAAAGAACGAACTTTGGCATTTGGCTGCAGAAAGAAATAAGTAAGTGTGTTTGAGAAGAAAGAAACATCCATCTCTCTTCAGATGCTGAACAAAAATTAAACTTTCTTTTAGTATTGAATGAAAGAAAGAAAGAAAGCATTATTTTTTTTTCTTAAAAGAAGAAAATAAACTGATAAACTGCCACTCCAGACCTCTTCAATGGCAAAGGGTTTGATCCTGGATTCTGATCAGTTAATAAAATTCATCACTGAGGACCCAGTCAGCTCCATAGACAGACAAGCTGCCAATCACAGCTGCAGAGCTCTCGCACCTGCAAATAATGAGGCCATCAGTCAGCGATCACCGGCCCCTCGAAACCAGGGAGGTGAAAGGGGGATCCCTATCGCTGAGATAACAATTCATTTCAATAACCAGTGCTGATAATATATAAACAGCATGATCTTTGTGAGGGATGAAAGGTAGCATGAGTGGAAACATATCAGGGATTCTTCAACCTCATCATCGACTTGCCCTTGTCAGTCAATCCAACTCTGCAGGTGATTGCTCAAAGCAGGCAGGGAGACAGGGAGGGTATGCTGCTATTGCATGCTAATTTTGCAGTCTCCTGTGCATCATCACCACAATAAGTAATTATGCTGTCTAATGCTCCGTGCTTTCTTTGTTAGGCCCTCGTAGTGGTTTGTATTTTTTTTTTTTGTTGTTGTTGTTCTAAGCAAATAAGCCATTGATCTTCAGTGTAACTAGAAGGAGATCCAGTGCATGATAATATTGCTTATGCTAATAAGAGGATTGAAAAGCCTGGGTTCTATCACTCCTGAAGAAACCGTTGCAGATTACGTTGGCTGGAATTTCAAAGTGAGCTTACCCTTTCTTACCGGAGCGTCGCCTCCCTGAGAAGACTCACCAGTGAAGGAGCTCACCTGATTGTCTTGTGACTCCAATGTGCCAGCCTCATTGCTGCTTTAGAGAAAGAGAAGATTTTAGTTCAGATCTTTTCAGAACAAAAAAAAAAATATATGTATTAGTTTCTAAGCAACAAATGAGAGTATACTACCATCATATCCTATGCACGGTGCTAGCTTTGTTCTGAGTTACTGCAGTGCTTATACAACACTCTCTCTCTCTCTCTCTCTCTCTCTCTCTCTCTCTCTCTCTCTTTATATATATATATATATATATATATATATATATATATATATATATATATATATATATATTGATTCTATATATATATATATAACTTCTCTCAACTTTGAACTGTCCTTTTGACTTTCTGAAATGACAAAAGACTGAAAGACTTAAGTTTGTTTGAGTTGAGCTGTCAACATTTTTTTCTAACTGTATTTTGCAGCAGGCACCCTAGATTGAGACATAATATGCCGTCGTTCGGTCAAAAACATTTTTCTGTTATTTATTGTTAGTTTTTTTATTTACTTATGCTATATCGGCTATATTTAAACAAAAATATATATAGTCATATTACTATCCCACTTATTTTCAGTACTGATTCATATATTTCCCTCGGGGCAATCATTTTTCCAATATAGCCCTCGTTTCTTCCATAGTATAGGTAATCATCATATATATATATATATATATATATATATATATATATATATATATATATATATATATATATATATATATATATAGGTATAGTCCTGTCATAGCCCTAAATACTTTGTTTAGTGGTCTGAGATAATGGTTCCTACAAATAGGTGCATGCCATTAAGTGATAATTTGAACAATTATCTTGGGCTACTTCACACGCTTCTGTTTTAGTTTTTGCCCTTAATTGAGAGGAACAGTCAGTCACATTGAAAAAGCAGCTTATATACCACATTATAATTAATGATAACTTGAAAATAGGGACGTGCCAAAAAATCTGAAAATGATGGCTAAACAAAAACTCCCCTTTAACTTATCGCCACTTGGCAGCTGAAAGTAGTAATTGTGTATAGGTACCATTGTATAGGTAACAAGCTCAGGTGTGTTTTGTTAAAATCACAGTAAAACCAGGAAAGGAGCCGTCTACTATGCAGTGGGAGTTTTGTTTCCAACCCTGGTTTTCCTTGAATGTGATTTTTGCATGGCACACAGTGCAACCTTGTGTCTAAATGGTGTAATTACAGCAAGGGGGATCTGAATAGCTGGAATATCATTGTACTGCGCTGCTGTGAAAGGGTTAAATCTGTCTGTTTTTTAATCCTTTAAACTGTAGCTGCTCTGCCGTAAATGCTCAGCACATTAGCTGAACTCCCAGCAAGTCCATGGCAAGCCATTTATAATTCAGAGCCTGAGAACATTGTTTTACTGACTTCATTTTTTAACACCCCTGAGGCGACCAGCTAAAAATGCCTCCCCTTCTCTCCTCGGGGTCCCTGCTGAGCAGCTCACCTCAAACTAATCACCACTCCACTGGAAGCAGGACGCAGCCATCCCTAATACACTGCACGGACATTGTGATTGTTCTTCCTGTACGCATGTGGGTTTTGAGGTTAGAAGAGATCAGCTTCCCATCCTTCCTTGCGATAAACTGGACCTGCTTCTTCACCTGCCAGGACCACTAGCATACACTAATCAAGGGAGAACTTTCAGCTGTCATACCGAATTTAATATCCAACAAAGTTGACAGTATTTCTGGCATGCCTTTGTCGTGGTTAGGACTCTACTGTAAATTTGTATCACCCAGTCAGTGGAGTATCTTAACGCTAAACTTCAAAAACCACAAACAGCAAACCTGATCCAAACAGGTCGAAGTGCAAAAGAATTCTTAAGTACAAAAAAAATGACAGCTTCCTATGAACGCTTTTGAAAACGTTTGCTGAAATGTGTTCCAGGCTTCCTGCACTGTCCGGTGTGCTGGATGAAATTAAACAAAGGGTCAGTACTGCTGCCCTTTAACTTGAATTGACCTGCTGGTGTTCTTCCCCAAGCTGATATTTTAGCCTCAAGGGGATGATGGAGCATGGTTGTATTCTGTTTAGATCCAGGGTGACCAAAGTCAGCCCTTCCTCTCCTGGGCTTTGTTCCAACCCTGTTCTAAATTGTTTAATTAAACAATTCCCGAGTACCTCCTCAACCTGCTGACTCGCTAGGTCCCTGCCCGCAACCTGAGGTCCTCAGACTCTGGCCTGCTTGTTATCTCCAAGAAAAAGTGCACCACACTTGTTTAGCTTCATGGCTCCGACTCTGGAACTCTCCCAGCTTTGGTGCGTGATGCTCCCACCGTTGCTCGCTTTAAATCAACTCTCAAGACCCACCTGTTCTCTTTTGCTCTCCATGCTCCTTAAGCCTGATATCTGTTATTAGCTGCTGCTGCTATTTCACGTATTGTTACTATCATGTATTCTGTACTTTCCACTGTATTTATTGTACTATTTCATGTATTATGCTACTATCATGTATTATGTATTTTCCACTTTATATCATGTTTTATGCATTTCTCTATTTGAAGTATTATGGATTTTCTTGTATTTATTGCATCTTGTAAAGCGCTTTGTGATGGTGGTCCTCAATGAAAGGCATTATATAAAATAAAGATTGATTGATTGGTTGACCATCCAGACCCTGAAGTAGTTAATTGTATAATTTTACCTGTTAAACCTGTCGGGGAATGGCCCACCAGGACCGTGATTGGAGAATAGACCCTTCATCCCTTTTCGCTGTACTTAAGGGTTTTCTGTTCATTTCAAAAATTGTATTCCTGGTGGAAGAACCTGGTGGGTTCAAAAATTTGATTTGAAGAAAAAGAAAAAGACTGAAACAGAACAAAGCGACTTTGAAATGGGATTGGACCACCGCATGTGCACAGGCCCTGGAAATATTAAACACACAAGACTCCAATCAGGATGGCTTGGTTTTCAAAGACTCTCAACATGTCAGGCCAGCAGTAAGTTTGTTCTAAGTGGGCTCTTCATAAAGATAGGCCTTGCAGCTTGATTTCATTGAGACAGCGCCTGTGTTTAGTATATATGCCAGGAGGGATTGGCACAGGGCCTGTGGGTATTTAGAAATCTTTCAATGAAAATATGTATCTAGGAGCAGTCCGGGAAGCAGGACAAGCCATTTGTTTCGGGAGACTGTGTGTTCTGGCCTGTACAGAGCCCCCACTCCTTCAGCAGTGACACTAACCTGCTAGCACTGCATGGAGAGGGAGGCAATCACTCTTGATTACTGCTACACAGCCCAGCTCCCTGCTTCTAACTCATTAACCACAGGAGACAAATGGGCTGGACCCCGCTCTCATGCCTCTTTCTCGCTCTCGGTGTTTGTTAAAACTGAGTTGAATATATATTTTACTTCTCAATGTGCCTGTCTGCCTGGGCCTCTTACATTTGCCACCCCCTTCACATTTCCCATAGAGAGTGACAGTTGTCCATGGTAAATGTGCACAGTAATTCTATGCATTTAACATAGTTTATCATGGTTTGATTTTAATATGCTTTACCAAAATCTCTCTGGGCTTTACAATACTTGCCTGTGCTTAGTCGCTTTGTTTTCATGTTTTATTTTTATATTGAACCCACTCGATTTGTTAATTAAACTGTTGAAAGTGTTGATTGTGAAACCAGATCACTTTAGTTTTTTTTTTTTTCCTGTAACTTGAATGAGACGATGATTTTGTTACATTGATAATGGCAGCTCCTTATTTTTTATTCGAACCAAGCACGAAAAAGCGAGTTCAGTTAAATTGTTTTTTTTTTTGTTTTTTGTTTTTTTTTTTTTTTTTTTCGGATTTAAAATCTTAATGACTCGTTGCAAAAATGTTATAACCTGTTTTGCAAATAATAGTTTCCTCTTAATTACAATTTAATGAAATCAATTTAACTTCACCAGCTGTTGACGTTCGGTTTCAATTAAAAATAAGGAGCTGTCTTTTTATTTTTTACATTATCAATCAAACAGAATCATAATCTCAATCAAGTTATGGGAAAAATAAATTGAATGGAGTTGGCTCATCAACACATCAAAAAGTCAACACGTGATGAAAAAGAAAAGCAAGAGCCCTACTTGTGCTGCTTTATACTTTGCTGTGCTATTACTATAGTAAACCTGTATAGGGGGTCTTAGAAGACAGTATACCATGGAATCCATCAGTCACTGTTATAATGTACCGTATGTTGAAATGTGCTTGACATCATGAGTTACTATTAAAAGTTATTAAGTTTATTATTATAATACAAGTATGTTTTTGCGCAAAACTGTTCTTGGTTTTCACAGGCGTCTAGATCAGTTTATTAAATCCATCAGAGGAGACTTTAAAAAGACATTCATAGAGCTGTGGATTGGATCCTACAATGCAGCAAGAAACCTTTGTTGCACTTAAAATGTTTGTGTTCCTCTTTTCACAATGATATCTGAAAATACCAGTATCCTAAAAAGTTGTAATGTAGAGAATTCAACGGCAAACAGCTCTATATCCAAAGAAAGTCAGGATCCGACAGAATACTCATCGATCTCTAGAAATACTTCATAATAATTATTAAAATAATCACTTTTTCAGCTTATCAAATGTTTTTCTTCTTCATTAAGGATGTAGTGTAAAATATCCAACACCCTCCAGAAAGTATTGGGACAGTATCCCTGAACTGACACACCAAGCTGCCCTTTCTCAGCGCTAACCATTTAGAGAATGCTTCCCTGGATTCTGTGTGTATGTTGCCCTCAGAGCACCAAGACTCCCATATGAAATATTAATGGGATTCCTTCAAGCACATTTCTCCGAGGCTCCTGTGTTCAGCCTTGCCCATTGGCGGAGTGTTTAGGTGTAGAGAATTCAATTGGTCTCTGGGGGGAGACTGGGCACCATGCTGGGGTTGCTGGGTGACTGAGTGGGTTAATACACTCACTAGCCTTTCGCTTCTGTGGGTTCAACTGTGGCTTAGGTCACAAGTGGGAGCTGAAAGAGTGTTTTAGTGCTCATTTTTAAGGTCGGCAGTGCTGGAGAGCTGAAAGGGGGCCATTGCTCATTATTGAGGTGCAGGGTAACAGCAATACTGGAGTGTTTAGACTAGTGGTCATGTTGAGGTGCAGGGTTGGAGAGCTGAGCATGGTGTGTTTATACTGGAGCTCATTGCTCAGGTTCATGTTAATGACCCTGTTGGAGAGCTGAGCATGGAGTGTTTATACTGGAGCTCATTGCTCAGGTTCATGTTAATGACCCTGTTGGAGAGCTGAGCATGGAGTGTTTAGCTCTCAGTACAGTTTCTGATGACAGTGCCAGAGGGAAGAAACCTTTAAAACGAGATGAGCTTAATAATTTAAGCAAACCAAAAGGTTAGTATTTATACCTGGCTGATGAAGGCATGAATCAATAACAAGATGTAATTAACTGCATATTATGTGTTTAAGAATAAACTGCTTTGCTGGAGGTATTTTGTATTATGTGGATTGGAAAGGCCTCATCTGCCATGGAATTGAATATGTCAATTAGAAATAGAAAATGCTTCTTCAGCTGGTAATTGCTGCGTACATTTTTTGCCGCGTGCAGGTAAATGGAAACACAATAATACAGAGCCAATTGCTTCCAGCCATTTTTTACAGCAGTGTTGAGATGTAATTAGAGACAATTACATGAAAGTGGAAGGCACATCTGGGAACCCAACCAGCGCATGATACTGTGTGCTGTGGCAGACTGGGTTTCAGCTCCTGATCTCATTGCCCTTTTATAGTGCAGCTGTTTTTGAGGTAAAAATTGCCTGGCCATGCCACTTTTGTGCCAATATACAATTCTCCTTCTAAGATAAAATGGTGCTTTCTGCAGAGTGAATTATGAGCGACTGTGGCAAAGTGGTTATTAGTGCGCAGGTGTCGAGCAGGTGAAGTGCAGGTGCAGTAATCCAATGAAACAAACAGACAACAAAGTACGGGTGATATGGTTTATTTGTTTGTAATCCAGCGGTCTGGTGACCAAGCAGTAAATAACAAAGAGCTTGCAATCCACAGCAATGTACAATGAGTTTTAGACAGACAGACCAAACAAACAAAACACTCACGGCTCTCTCAGTGTAACCATGACCCCTTGGTTAACGAACGCCCCCAATCCTCCAATCCGTGGATGCCACACAGTTGACCTTCTGGGTCAATGATTTAGTGTAGCTCAGTCCCCTTTCTAGATGGCCGACTTCCGCCTAACTCTGGGAATGAACTGTCGGGCCACCCAGTCCAGGGTACTCTGTTCCCTTTACACAGCGCCCTCACAAGTCGGCAGGGAGATCTAACACCAAGAATCATTCAATCTCTGTCAAAGTGATCTATTGTTTTAAGCAGCTGGTATTCATTTGACTACTTTTCTATTGTTGTATTTAGTAATTGTACAAATATAACGATACAATTCTGGATGTCCTGTTTTGCTAAGATATATCGACTTCTGTTACCTGCAATGCTGATATATATGGAAGCCTCAGTACATATACAGTAGACTATCAGCATGATACATTTGCTTATTGTATTTGTGTGTGTGTGTGTGTGTGTGTGTGTGTGTGTCTATATATATATATATATATATATATATATATATATATATATATATATATATATATATATATATATATATATATAAAATTAGATAATGTACAACAACACGCCTCCTCCCCACCCTCAAGAATCAGGGGTATGATTAATTCCTCATTGCCCCTCTCTTCTTTCTTCCAGATGACGTGCCTCCCTATTTCAAGACGGAGCCTGTGCGCTCTCAACTGCACCTGGAGAGAAACAGACTGGTCCTCACCTGCATGGCGGAGGGCAGCTGGCCGCTGGAGTTTAAGTGGATCCACAACAATACAGAGCTCACCCGCTTCTCCCTGGAGTACAGGTACACGGAGGGGTCCCGCTGGCTAAGCTAGAACTCTTTCACTCATGCATTACTATTGCATCACCTTACCTTTTACACCCTCCAGTATATATTTATATAAGCAAGAAAACTACCTCCTCAATCAGGCTCCCTGCTCTGCCTCAGATCTGCTTTCCATTCCAACATCAGCCGGTATATGCTGTTGGATGTTTGAAATAAGACTAATGTTTGTTTTTTTTATTTGATTTTTGTATTATTTGCCCCGGACTAAGTCGTACTGACGTGTGTTATCCAAGATCAGTTGCTAGACTTGAGAGCTCAGATAAGGCTGTTTGACTGAAAGGGTGAAGATTTAATCTCCCTGCAAATGTTACATGAAATGGCTCTATCTTGCACTGGTATTAAAATGTGTCAACTGAAGGCTCTGCACTGGAGCACTGTGCCTGACGGTTCCATTCACTGTTCTTGATTGCGCTGTAACGTCCCAAACCTGGGATCTCAATTGAAAGCCCTGTCTCCATTAGAACCTGCAGGGATTGGACAATAAGCACACTTTAGTGCAGCTGGGCTGTCTAACGTATAGATTTTGCAATATATGTAACAAGGCTGGACAGGACCTGGAGACCCCGTGCTCTGCAAGCAAGCATCTAAACCACAATGCATTCATGGTTTTAGAGCTTAACCTCACTTCATCTCACCGACAGGGGACAGAATCCGTAACGACAGTGTATCACACTACACCTTGCGTTACATATAGAAAAGCAGCATCTCTCAGATTCAGTTATAAATCTTAGTAGACATTTGGCAGGTTCTTCGTTATTCAAGACTTCCCTTTAGAGGAATGGTGATGCATCACTCCATATCAATTTTAATGTTTTCACATGGAATCAGTGCTGTCCTGGCTGCCTGTAGGTAGCCCTACACCCTACTGACAGTGTTATGGCAGGTTTTCATATGTGTTTATCCAGCCCTGTAAGGACTTAAAAATCCAACTTCACACCCCATTACCGATGCAGTTCCTAAACTTTCGGTGTCAACATCTTCAATTATTAACGTTAATTTGCAAGTAATTAAATCGCGACTTTTAATACATTTATACGACCTCCCTGCCTGCCTCTATTGCTTGCAGAACACACAAGGAGCCACTCTCATAATGATGAGGCAGGTGGCGAGCATGTATAAGCTGACGTTACATTGGCACACATTAGATTCATATGCAGAAGTGTTCAGAATGCAGTTCGCCTTGGGCTATTCATTCGGACAGCTGAGCTGACAACACAGTCTGTTCATGAAGAAATATGCCATTCTTTCAGTTTAATCGAGAAATACCCTCCAAAGGCTCAGCAGCTCTGGCTGCAGACCACCTGACATTGCCTGGAGACTACACTGAGACCGCCAAGCTCGTTTCACTAGCTCCAGATTCGAACCCAGTTCTCCAGAGGTGAAAGACAAGAAAGCCTAGTGAATTAGCCTGCTGTTTCTCTGCTAGTGCCTCAGACTGTTGTAAAACAGTAGTTGTATAAGATTGCTGTCTATCTGTAATGCTGCTCCACTGTTCTTTTCAACAGAGTGCAACTCCACCAAGCTGTTACATCAGGAAGCTAAAGTATGCCAGGTCCTTGTCATTGAAGTCTTTCCTCTTAATATATAATCGCAAGTTATAAGAAGCTCTCTAATACCTCTTGTCAGGCAGGCCTGACCTAAACAAATAACAGACTTTGAAATTGGTCTCGGTATTAAGTACTTGCAATTTTTTTACTAGTAGATATAATTTCATGCTGGCTCAGTACAAATTAACACAAGTTCAGTACACTAATCTTCGTTGTCCACAGAATGATGGCAGTGGGCTCACTTGCTAACTAGATTTGCTATCAATTCTTTCACAAATTGTTTTTATTAATTTTTTTATTTAAGTTTTTTGATCTTATCTTATCTATTAGTAATGCTAGTGATAAGGACTGGCAGTGAGGCATGAGGGAATGGGAGAGAAGCAGTGTGGCCTAGTGGTTAGAGATGAGAGACTGGAAGGTGGGCAAGCTCTTATACTGGTTAGAGGACTTGATGGGAAACAGTATGTCAGTAAAAGAAAGGTGAAGAAGGGATGGAAAGTATCCTTTATAATAATTCAAACAATGTGCTCTATTTGCAGTATACTGACAGCATGCTTGGATACACTGTGTTGTTTCTCAATCCAGTCGAAGAGCATTCACTTACACTTGCCACAGAGATTCGCATGCTTGCCTGCCTTGTCGAAAAAGCCCTAGGATGCTGTTCTGGCACAGCATGTTTCAAGCACCCGCATGTGTTTGAGTTGCATTCCTGACACATACTGGTAACTTAGCTACTGGCAATCTGAGTGATTCATTTTTTTTTTTGTTTTCTTCCTCTCCTTCACTAAACTCAGCAGGGTTTTCTACTTGTGGGTCCAACAAATCAATGAGCCCACTGCTCCCCACTGAGACTGAGGCCTGTCTACAGACTTGTGCTTTTACTGAAAATCCATTTGAAGACCTTTGTAGAGGCTGCCCGTCTCATCACTACTGTGTCTGCGTATGTCAAAATGTACACCATATTTTCTGAAAGAGGGAAAGAAATAGGTGGGTGGTGATTGGCTGAGAGCTGGGAAACGGAACATATAAAAACCCAGGTTTACAGCATAGAATAGAGTCTAGACAACAGCTGACTCAGAACTTTACAGTAAATAGACTGCTAATGGACCTTCTAAACCAGCACAACCATCTGAAAACCAGCAAACCAGTAATGGCCACCCCCCCACACACCTGAATCTGAAAGCTCCAAGAGCATCACCCCCCCTCCACACAGACAAACACCATTCCTTCCCATCAAACCATTCAGGGTAAAGTTCCTGTTGCAGGGCCACAGCTGTCAGCTGTCGGTGCCAGGCTGAGGTCACCACACAGGCCTCTGATCTCCATAGCAACAGCAGGGACCTGCTCTGCCTTGGCTGCACTGAGAACCAGACCTGGCAGACTGACAAACAGGCAGACAGGCAGACAGGCAGGCAGGCAGGCAGGCAAACAGACAGTCAGCATTCCAGCCCGCATTTATATCCCAGTCAATGTGAGATGCATAGCCCTGGCTGCGGAGGAATCGTCTTCCCCCTTCCTTGAAATTATGTCATACACTTTTGGATTCATCTAGAGTTGATCAATATCTCGGGAGCCTTACTGTTGAATTTGATCAAATGTGTCATAGGCATTTGTTCCAATAGTTACTGTCGACGTACAGTGGATCTTCCCATATGAGAATATCATTCATGGAATTGAATATTTGTAATGTGTTCGCATGTATGTGCACAAGTTCGACACCAGCGGAATCAGATTGATGTGTGTGTGTGTGTGTGTGTGTGTGTGTATATGTATATATATATATATATATATATATATATATATATATATTATTAGTGTCACTATGTATGGGTGTGGAAATTGGGAGCCATGCTGGCAAAATTGCAGAGCCCACATATTCCTGTGCTGTTAATTATGCCATTAACACTAATAGACTTCACACAAGAAGTAATTTACCACACTTGACTGCCTGTGGAGCCTGCTAACCCTCTGCTAATATTATTTGATACTTCATTATCGGGTTGTTAATGGCGGCATCATGGGAATTCCACTCAGAACAAGACTGCACATTTCCAGCCTGCCCATCGACCCAGACTTCAGCACCTCTCCCCCTCCCTTGCACGTCTTTCTTTTCCTTGTTCCATTCACATCTTTCTTCTCTCCCTCGCCATCTTCCACTGTCTGTCTGGATCCACTTTAGTTTCAGTCTACAGAGTGAAAGAATAAATCTCTTCAGCAAGTGCCATTCTAATGTCTGCAACAGTTTATTTACCTTCTAAATCATCTTTTGTCTGTCTTCCAAGCCAATTCATTGCTGCTGTGGGATGCTAGCTTGCCCGTTGATTCGGTTCCTTCATTCCAAGATCACAATAGACTGGACGGAACCTGATACCAGCATCCCATCTGCTTCCTTACCCTCCGAACTAGCCCTCCTCCCGAATCTCTCTCCTTATGTCCCTATTGATTCACTCAGGTCAATAGCTATTTAAAAGAAGTGGGATCAAACCTGAGACCGGAGCGCTGCAGGCCTGAGTGAATTCTCATATGGGTGACCTTGGCATGCAGGAAAGGAAAGAGGGTTTCAATGTAAATAGTATACAGGATGTAACTTTTTAAACAACTGTGCACCTAATGTACATTCCAGCCGTATCAATGAGCTCCTGTCATTAGTGACCACCCCCTAAGAGAAAGGGCCCCCCTCCAGTCCATAGAGCCTGGACTGCTCCCTCATCTCTCTAAGAGAAAGGGCCCCCCTCCGGTCCATAAAGCCTGGACTGCTCCCTCGTCTCTCTAAGAGAAAGGGCCCCCCTCCAGTCCATAGAGCCTGGACTGCTCCCTCGTCTCTCTAAGAGAAAGGGTCCCCCTCCAGTCCATAGAGCCTGGACTGCTCCCTCGTCTCTCTAAGAGAAAGGGCCCCCCTCCAGTCCATAAAGCCTGGACTGCTCCCTCATCTCTCTAAGAGAAAGGGCCCCCCTCCAGTCGATAAAGCCTGGACTGCTCCCTCGTCTCTCTAAGAGAAAGGGCCCCCCTCCAGTCCATAGAGCCTGGACGGCTCCCTCGTCTCTCTAAGAGAAAGGGCCCCCCTCCAGTCCATAGAGCCTGGACTGCTCCCTCGTCTCTCTAAGAGAAAGGGCCCCCCTCCAGTCCATAAAGCCTGGACTGCTCCCTCGTCTCTCTAAGAGAAAATGCAGATTACTAACAGCCAACAGTGTTGAATAGTCATTAACCCAGCTGTCTTTTTGGAATGAGGAAGCAAAAGACAGTGGGCTGGTTAGCATTCCACAGCTCTGCTGCACTGCTGCATAGTCAGCTGTAGGGGGCGGAACGGCTAAAACGCAATTTGTGCAACAGAAATGCAAACCGCATGGAAAAGTGCAAGGGAAATGTCAAGTAAAAACATTTACTTTACACATCAGTGTTTTCAGCACACCTCTGTCAATTTTTTTTTTGTCAAATCCTTCCTGTGTGAGAATTCTCTGTTGCTATAGAACGGCCCCTTCTCTTCTTCTGACTCATAAGCACTTGAAAGCAATAATAAAGTGTTCCTGTAGCACCTAGCAGCACTCCTCCTTTGGTTTGGAAACAAAGACCATGTAGAATGGCGCCGTGCCTTCTAGTGCAGGGATTTCAAAACTGCATGAATATTTGCAGCAGTTGGAATTTTTTGAACGAAAACGTCAGCCGGCAGTTTAAAAGACACACAGATAATTACAAAAAAAATAAATAGGCGATGTGCAGTCTCATTGCTTAATTGTGATTTTTCTTACATTTTAATAATAATACAAATGAAAAGAAATCGATAAAAAATATATTAATGTCTAGTGTAGACTATACTATAACATACATAAATGTATAATCAGAAGTTTGGTTCGCTCATTATGTATTATGGAATCATCCAAACTAATTACTGAACTGTTTTATTATATAATCAATAAAGTAGCCAAGGGCAAGGGATTTTCTGCTAAATTGACTAGAATTTAATTGACATTCTCCGTCCACATGTACACTGATAGTGTCTTAGACTGTCACCTAGAGGAGAAAAGTGGAGCTGCAGGCTTTGTTATGCGCGTCGGAGCTGCTGCTGCTGCTGCTGTATTCGCTACAGGAATTTCAAGGTCGTAGCCTGGGGGGAGGTGTATCAGAAACAACAACACTGATTTTTATGAGAGCTGTAGAATTATTTTTCTGGTAGACAATGTTCAATGGGAATACATTCAAGTTGTATGAAGTCCTAAAGTACAAATAAAGGAGTGGCAGTACAGGAGCGAAGCAGCTTGAAAGAATTTCAGGTGGGAGATTGGAGCCCAAGTGGTATTGTCTTATTAATATCCACAGAGTGTACTAAAGAACAGCATTTGTAACAGCACACCGCTCTGGGGGCAATGCTGGAAAAACATTTTAAGAAATAGGATTGAGATATGGTACATTGAATCTCTAAGGTAATTGGATAATAATGGGTAACAAATATAACATATCACCTGTCTTTATAGCTCTAAGATCCGTTACAAAAGTTCCCCATAGTAAAAGCATAGCAAAGTGTAATAAAGCATAGGTAAGCACTGCAAAACCAAAAGAGGTAATGCACTGTAACATCCAGCATATAAACTCATATGCAAACCATGGACCAATATGGTAAATGCACAGAATAACCAAGGGAAAGGCATGGGAAAACAGCTAAAGTAAGATGAATACAAATGTGCTTGAACTATAGTATCAGACCTCAATTCCACCTCCAATAAGTCATTGAGAACAAGTCACTCAAACAGTGCAAGTGAGTGGGTTTTGTATTGATTTGAATGGTATTAAGGGCTGCTACTGTTCAGATCAGCTCAATAGACCCAAGGCTGCCTGAGCTTCCTGTTGATATACTGAGGTTCACACTGTGTCTCTCCCCACCTACCCCTCTCTCCTCTCCCTTCTCTGTCTCCTCTCTCAGGTATATGATCCCCTCACTGGACCGTGCACACGCCGGCTTCTACCGGTGCATTGTACGAAACCGCGTGGGCGCCCTCATGCAGAGGAGAACTGAAGTGCAAGTGGCCTGTGAGTACCGCTCTCTATAACTAATCATAGATGTGTGTGTCATGCATACTGCACATACATTATAGGGGTTCTCAAAGTAACAAGTGCAAGAAAAATATAGGTGTAAAAATATAGATGGAAATAAGACCCCAATTGTGTAGCAATTTGATCCACTCCTGGTTTTACTATTATAGTCTAGTCAGCCACACCTGAAGCTGTATAACCTATATACTGTGGCTGATCAAGCTTGTATCAATACCCGGAATGGAATGGATGCTATGCAATAGGAGTCTTATGTTCATCTCTATATATATATATATATATATATATATATAATATATATATATATAATATATATATATATATATATATAATATGAATCGAGTTGTGATGCCATACACTGCAGCATACACTGCAGTAGATTGTGATGCCTTACTGTTGAGAAAAATATTTTTCTTTGTTGAGTCTGGAATTAATAGTGTCTGCTAATAGTAAAAATAAGCCCAAAGCCCAAATAAGCCCATAAGCCCAAAAATAAGCCCATGCCTGTTGATTTAAAGCGACTGGTCACACATCATGCCCACAGTGCTTAATTGGCTTCATAATCTGTATCCCTGGCTGGTAATCCCCCAATGTGTGTGTGGCAGGCTTGTTCTCTGGTCCCTGTTATACTATGTCTTGAATCTGGGAGGGGTGGGGGCATAAAAATGAGAGCAGCTGTCAGATTGAAAATGCCTAATTAAGTAGGTAATGAGAAATTAATAAGGCTGAACCTTTAATGACTAGTAATAACAGAGAGAGTCATTAATGATTCTGTCTGTGTTTTAATTACTGTAGTTAAAAGCAGTCAATTAGAGAGAGACTTTTTTTCCCCTTTTCCCTTTCTTTTTAACAGAGTTCGAAAGTTTCACTGTACTGAACACTGGGAGGCAGGTTTTTTTTTTTTTTTCTTGGTGAAACGTCTCTAAAGATCTGGTATGAATGTGGTGCGATGTGATGGTGTTTGACCGTTTCCGCTGCTCTGGTTTTAAATGTTTCAGACATGGGTAACTTTGAGGACGGGGAGCGATCGCAGAGCGTATCCCAGGGGGAGGGTGCGGTTATCCCCGCCCCGCGGATACACAGCCTCCCCCAACCGCAGGTTACCTGGTTCCGGGACGGACGCAAGATACCGCCCAGCAGCCGAATGTAAGTGCAGTCCACCTACAGGATCAGAGGAGGGCTGTGTGTGTGTATGTATATATATATATATCTGTATGTGTGTGTGTGTGTATTTATCTGCATGTGTGTGTGTGTATATGTATCTGTATGTGTGTGTGTGTTTGTGTGTTTTTCTTCATTTCAACGACAACCCAATAAATATATTATATATACTGTATGTACATTATCTATTTAAATAGAACGCATAAATAAAAAGAACTGTAAATATTCCATTTAAACTTCACTATCTTCATATTTAAATATATGTATGTGTGTGTGGTAATATAAGATATATATATAAATATATATATATATTATATATATTATATATATATTATAATATATGTGTATGACATCACACACTTGTAATAAACCAGCTACAATTTAAAACCTTAATATCTGTCTAGTAGACGAACATTGCAACAAAAAAAGATTGTACTTTTCCAATAAGGCGTTTTTTCAACAACCTTATATTGTCTCTTTATCAGGAATTTATACTGCATATATTTTATCACTGAAGAATGGACAGTAGATTGATTGCATGGTGTAAAATGAGACGTGCTGTGCAACTGGACTCACATTAAATTAGCAATAAAATCTTCTCTCAACTGGCTAAAATACCTGACACACAAAGAGAACAGAGGTGTACAGTAATCACTACTGGTGCTTAGCATGCTGTTCTGTGTCTGGGAGGCTAGCAGCATTAGCAGTGTATATTGAAAAATAGTTAATCTCAATCAGGACACCTGCATTTTGAAGTGTGTCCAGACTAGGAGAGTGAAGCAGGAGCGGGGACACGGGCACTGTGCTTTGATAGCACAGGGACCCTCAGGGGCAGGGAATCCCAGCTAATTGATCTCTGTGCCTCTGCTGCTCCTGCTAGCTCTAATACTCCATAAAGGGCATGTCAAATGGTTTTCTCCCCACTCAGTTTTACTGCTCTGATCACAGCCATTAGAGTGGATTAATATTAATTGGCGAGTGTGGTAGTGAGCGGGCCGGGGCTGGGCAGCGAGGTGAAACGCTCTGTCTGACTCTGTCTGTCTATCTGTCTCAACCATTCTGCCCTGGTATTGACCTCCAGAGACTGACCTCTCAGTTAAATTGAGCTGCATACATATCCTTTCACTGACATACTCACATTGAACCTCTGGAACATACCTGAACTATGTAGGTCACAAATACTCAAAGAAGTGAGTCAGCCGTCAGTGCAAAGTCATTAGGCGTTTTACTTGGAGACTATAAAGACACTTGGTTTATAAAATAGTTTTTTCAAGGAGCTGTGTCCAAGTCTTCTGATGCTAATACGTTTGCGGATGGCCTTATCATGGCACTATAATGGCAGTAGAAGCATAAGTCCTGTCACCCTGATACTTCTGCTTGCGTTTAGCAGAACTCAGCAGCAGGTGCCTGTTTCAGCAGCCCAGGCGACAGCATGGAGCACGATAATCTCTCCTGGCATTGGAGCTGCACAAACAAGTTGTTTTCAATTGATACTGTGTGTGTGTGTAAGGGAATCTATATTACGAGCCTCAGCGCTTTATCAGGGATATGCAGGAGCAGCAGAGATCGCTGCCTCAGTGCACCGATATATTTATCCCTCATGCAGACCGGCTCTCTCTGTTAGCGCATTGCCTCTCTCATCCCCTCCGGGGGCTGTGTGCGGAGGCTTGGTTTCGTTGTCCTCAGGGGGGATTATTGAGTGTTGTGATATTTTCACAGGGCAGCCTTGCTTTGAGTAAGTAAGCAAGCATGTCTGTTGACAGATTCTTCTCTGCCGTTTGGGGGTGAAGGATTTAAAGCTACTGTATTTGCACAAGATAGGTCTTTTAACATCAAATGCCAAACGGTGCATAGTTAAACAAGTGTTGTGCAAGCAAGGCGACCTGACAGTGTCTGTGCTACACTCTCCCCTCAAACACAGAAACTCCAGCAGCACCACTACCAAATACATACTGTACCCACCATGAGAAGAGATGTAATGTTCTAACCTCCACATGGCCATGGATCACCAGGGACCGCTACCATAAGCTTAATATTTGTTCATTAAAAGTTATACCCCCAAGGTACAACTTAACACTGTGTTATATGGCCTTGGTTCTTACTGTTGATAAGCCGATTCACCCTGTGAAGGCTTTGCTCAAAGGGGATAGTTCCAGCTGCTAAGCAGCAAATGCCCAGTTTCTCTTTCAATAATGCAGTTTACTGTGCTTGAATGAAGCTGAGAGAGCAGAGGCTTCAAGATGCAGTAGTAGATGACTGCATAGCAGACTAGATGACTGGTGGATAGGACCAGAACAAGCTTTCAACCATGACAAGTTTAGCTTGCTATGGTCTGACCCGATAACAGTAATGAAAAATGCTAACTACATTTCTTTCTTTAACCTGATTAAACCTGCTACTCTAAACTTTCTGAAAACAGTCTGGGTTCACAATATCTAAAGTATTGATCAATGCTCCTGACCTTGTTGCTTAGCTATTGAGGTCTGACCATCTGACAATCCAATAAGCACTGACCAGCCTTGAGTCTGCTGCTCGCTTTTGAGGTTTGAGAAGATCACCATCTAAGTACCTAGCAGGTCTGACTGTACATAACTGAGATCTCTATCACTCTACTGCAGTTTGTGTGTGTGTGTTGTGTGTGTGCACGTGCGCGCGTGCGTGTGAATGTGCGTATGCATGTGCGTGTGTGTGTGTGCGTGTGTGTGTGTGTGTGTGTGTGTGTGTGTGTGTGTGTGTGTGCATGTACGTGTGTGTGCATATGTGTGTGTGTGTGTGCATGTGCGTGCGTGCGTGTGTGCGTGTGTGCGTGCGTGTGTGTGTGTGTGTGTGTGTGTGTGTGTGTGTGTGCATGTGTGTGTGTGTGTGTGTGTGTGTGTGTGTGTGTGTGTGTGTGTGTGTTGGGGTGGGTCTCGCTGTGAATGTGTTGCAGCCACGTTCCTCTGCCAGGGGGATTAGTCTCGTTTCTTATCGGAGATGTACAGAGGGGCACAGCAATGACTGGGAAGCTGTTTAGAGGGAGCAGCTCTGGCACAGCTAATCCCCTCACTGGGGAAATAGCACTCCCTGTGATTCTGTTAATTTCTCAGCTCTGTGGTTTGACAAATCCTAAAACAAAGCAGGGGAAGCATTTAACAGTCATTACCAGTAATTCCCTGATGTGAAGCAGTGATAGGCAGGCTCTCAGTGTGTGTGCTGACTGGGGGAGAGACAGAGACCAAGTTCAGGTTCCACTGAACTCTGTATTCACCTGACCTGGGTCAGATGATAATGACATTTTCCGTTATGGATTCTAGACTAACCAATTACCATAATCTTAAGTCAAGTTTCCCATTAGTTGCACGTTTCTCCTGAGTTAGTTCTGTCTCTGTGTATCATTTTATCAGTCTGCATTTTGCTAGTTGGCTTTTTAAAATGAAGCCTCACCACTGTTCTATTTTCTACCACAGTAGAGGGTTAACTGAATTCAAGTGTTTATTTTCCGATTCCCTGTTGATTTACTTGGCACTAACAACCCTCATCCCAGCATTTCTTTATGGACAAATCAGTTCTATAGATAGAGAGAGGAATGACATATCTTAACAATGGTGCTGATCCTTTTTAGCTTCAGATGAACCACGATTACTCTTGATAAGATTCTTGCTAATCATATTTCAGTGCAATAAGCAATCAAGACTAATTATCACTAATATCACAATAATCAATTATTATTCCAATCTTCCACCTGAATCCCTCTATAGCCACTGTAATAGTCAGGAAACTATGTCTCGGGAGACACTAATGGAACCATATGTAAAAATTCTGTTTCTTCTCCCTAGATGACAAAGCTGCATATGTATTCTCAAAAGCGTGTTTACACTTCATGAAATTGGTCCAAAAAAATAAATAAATAAATAAGTCTGGCATTCAGTACTGAAAAGTGGGCCAACAGGACATATTCTCAAATAGTTTTGCTTAATATGGAGACACAGAAAGATTTTGAAAGCTAGGAAATGTTTATTCTTTGACGCTTGAAAGATCAAATGAACAGTTACCAGCATCACAAGGCTATTGAGGGCTATTATGGAGCATTGAACCATCAAGCAATTGAAGGTCGATGCAGTGAAATCATCACAAAATCATTAACGTGTTACATTGCAGAGTCCATATTTTGGGCCGCTGTATCTGTGCCAGCCCCACATGCTGTATACTCTCCTAAGCCAGCCCCTGCATGTTTAATTGGTATGCTTCAGCAGCATGGAGTCGCTGAAGATTTGCATCTCATTTCCGTGGGGCGGCATCTCTTGGGCATCCAGTGGGAAAGACCGGGGCATCCATTCGGAACACACAATCGAAATCCAGATTGTTAAACACACGGTAATAATAATACATTGATTGGAAACACAGCCAATCTCTCACTGCTGACATCCTGTTTGGAGTTCAGCTCCACTGCTCTCGAGAGGAGAAGCAGGGCTCTCTCTGTGACTGCTGGCCTGCGCTTGAGCTTTGACCAGCCCTCGTGGAAACCTTTCCTTCTAGGCAGCATGGTACACAAACACTGAAACGGAATCCGAATCATCCTTAACTTAAACAGTCACTTGTCTGAGAGACTTTTTATCCTGGGGGAGATAACCATTGTGACAGTTATCCTTTGTCAAAAAGGTTTTTTAGACTAACCCCAAGATTGCATTGGATTTATGGTGCCGCTATAAAACACTAACCATGACCAATGTAAGGCATAGGTCCAGGGCACCTGCTGTAAAACTTAATTCTTACTGACGCCCCTCTTCTCTCCTCAGAGCAATCACGCTGGACAACAAGCTGGTCATCCTGTCCACAGTGGCTCCAGATGCTGGACGCTACTACGTGCAAGCGGTCAATGACAAGAACGGAGAGAACAAGACGAGCCAGCCAATCACGCTCTCCGTGGAGAGTAAGACACGCCTCCTAGTGGTTCTGTATTGTCTGTACTTTGTAGAAAGCTGCCCCTCTGAGCGAGCTAGAGTTCTCTCTGTTTGTGAGCTTGCTTGGAGAAAACCTTGGACTTGATCTTGTGTCTTTTCTTCCTGATTCACAGAGAAATCGTTCAATGGCATGATCTTTGACATTGGCTCCACCTGCTTCAATAATAGGGCAGGTGGGGTCAACAGAGGTTAAAGCTCGCAACATCACACATGATTTCTCTGGAATCAGGAAGCACCGATAAATTCCCAGACAACAGGGCAAGGGGGAGAAAATGGAATACATTTTAATATTTGAACATCAGAACACTCCAAGCATGTCATAAAAAGGGCATGTGAATATGAAGCTATATATCCTTCTCGGAACACAATGCAATTCACTGTGCTATACAAAATGCGCACCAGAGCTTAGATGAGCCTCTGTCCTTCCCCACCCTGTGCCTCCTCACCCTGCTGATCGTTTCTGATTCAGTGCACTTGGGCAGCTGGTGGCTGGTTCCTCAGTTTAAGAGCTGCCAGAGCCAGCATTCTGCTGGCCACAGCCGATAAATGGCTTTTTAATACAGTCTCCACAGCCCTTCTCAAGGTGAATTGTACCGGTGGTAGCCCTAATCCGATTGCTTGCCCTGTCACAGCTCTGTCCACTTCGGGCTAAACTCGGCTATATGAAGCAGCCATTTGTTACACACGCAGACATTTCTTATTTGTTTGAAGATAATTGAATTGCTTATTATTTCATTTATTGGAAGCCATTTGTTCAGAGGCTGCGTCCTTTTAGTGGGCAGGGAGACAAGCAGACTCCGTTCCAGAGAAAGGGCCTGTCCCTGTGCTAGGGAATTAACGATATTTATCAAGAGAGGCTTTAATCTCCAGCGAGAGGCTCCTGTGCAGCAGAACTCAAGGTGCTGATACAGTAAGGGATGCGCAGAAAAGGACCCTTCCCTCGTCTATTTGAGAAATAATTAAAATGATAACATTAGGCATATGCCCAAGGAAACCAAAGATTCCCCATCATGGTGATTTTGGTTACCTTTGGTTGTGTTTTTTTTCTTTTTTTTTTGTGGGGGGGGGGGGGGGGCAATTGAACTCCTGCTATAGCGGCCACTTTTATGCAAATTAAATCTATGACCTGCATTTGGTGCTGTGTGAAAGCTGCATCTCCCAGTTGCACTGTAACAGAGTGCTGAGGTTTGGAATTGTCTCAAAACAAGCCAATTTGGAAAACAGGCTTTGCTATCAACTTGCCACCAATTTCTCCTGGTCAGTTTTAAGATCTCACATGCTTATGAAATTGAATCAGTGTCATCCGGGCTGCCCGTGGTGTTACGACAGGTGTTGGTAAAATAAAAAAGAAAAAAATGACAGTATCAGCAGGTGATCTTGTGAACAAGATGGGACTAACTGAGCGGTGTGTGCAGGCAGCAATGCAGCTTCTTATATTCTTATTCATCCATTAAGAAGCGGAGGCACTGACAAACCCCAAGCTGGGCTGTCATTGTAAGCTTGCTGTGAAGAGTGACTCCTGTCAGCGAGACGGGGAGTGTGTAATCGAAGTCTCTCTCTTCCTCCCCGCTGCGACATCGCCCGCAGACTTATTGGGACAAGCTGATGGCAATGCAGTCAAGGAACCAGGGAGGGAGAGAAGATACAGGCCACAGTGTGAGAAGGCAAGGGTGCCAGGGAGATAGAAAGACCCCACACCCGCCCTCCTCCTATATGTGTCCGAGTCACAGACATGAGATTATAAACTGACTCTATAAGGTTAGCACCTTTGTGTACATTCCAATCCCTGTTGCACACCACAGTAAAAGCACAGAAGCATTGCAAGTGTGTGGTCAAGGGTAGCCGAGCATGTTAAAGATAGATGTGATAATAAACCACAGTAAGGGCATATTGTAAAGACTAGCACACATACATTTGGAGGATCCAACCTTGTCTCTGCTGGAATTGTCTGTCTTTGAAGTGTGACAGGAACCATCTGTTCCAATAATACAGTATAGTTGAATATGCTGGGTTTATTGAGACTCTTTACACTGCCTAAACAATCCCTATGAAACTCTGTCTGATCCTGAGAGTAAGGTGGTATCATGGTCAAGCACAATAAGCAGCACCGAAACTAAGAAATCTGAGGAATACTTGTCCAGTGGAACAAATCACGTACAGGGGAGCCCTCTAGTGGCCCTTTTGTTCCTTGTTCTCTCTGATGTAACTGCTAAGGTATTGAAGTGCTGGTGATCCCCTCAGTGTCTGATCCCTGTGCTTGTTTCTCTCTGTTAGACGTGGGCGGCCCCGCTGATCCCATCGCCCCCACCATCATCATTCCCCCCCGCAACACCAGCGTGGCCTCGGGGGCCTCTGAGGTGACCATGGAGTGCGTTGCCAACGCCAGGTCAGGAACCCCTCCTCTACTCCGTTCTGACTGGACTGAAATAGCAGGGGAGAGCAGTGTGGAGAGTACAACTGAGGGACTAGGAGGTAGACAGTGTGACCTAGAGATTACAGCTGAGGGACTGGAAGGGAGAGGCTGTGACATAGAGATTACAGCTGAGGGACTGGGAGGGAGACAGTGTGGCTTAGTGGTTAGAGCTGAGGGCCTTAGAGGGAGGCAGTGTGGCCTAGTATCTAGAGTTGAGGATCTGGAAGAGAAGCAGTGTGGCCTAGTTAAAAATCCTGTCCCATTTAAGATATTATTTCCTCCAGGCCCCTTATCAAGCTGAGTATCGCATGGCGGAAGGATGGCGTCCTGGTGACCAGTGGTCTGAGTGACTTTAACCGCCAGCTGACCATCCTGAGCCCAACAGTGCATCAGTCTGGACACTACGAGTGCGAGGCTGTCCTGCGCAGCAGCAGTGTGCCCTCGGTCAGAGCCGGGGCCTACCTCCACGTTCTAGGTACTGCCACCTTCGGTTCTGTTTCTATTTTGGGTTCTTGGTAATTTCTAGGTTTCAATTATATATTTAGAAGATATCCATTGTGCTCTTTGTTCCGTTTCCTCTGTCCAAGATTAAGGATAAAGCAGCTGTTTCTCACCCCCACTGACTGCCTGTCTTGTCTCCGCTCCTCCAGAGCCGCCCCAGTTTGTGAAGGAGCCCGAGAGACACATCACTGCGGAGATGGAGAAGGTGGTGGATATCCCCTGCCAGGCCCGAGGTGAGGCCTTCATACGTCTGACGGACCGTTATCTCTGGCTCTCCCTTCCAGAGACACACTGCCAAAAAGACGATAAATAATAGGTCCGAAAATCAACACACCTAATAGATCAAATGTTATCCCCCTATCTCTCTTCTATCTCCCTCTCCCTCCCTGCATCCTCTTTTTTCTCTCTTTCTCTTCCCCCTCTTTCCTTTCTCCTCTCCCTCCTCTCTCTACTCTCTCTCTCTCTGTAGGTGTGCCAAAACCAGAGATCCTCTGGTTCAAGGATGCGGTCCCTATCAGCTCACTGAAGATTCCTCGATACCGCGTGTTGCCGGGTGGCACTCTACAGGTGAACGGGCTCCTGCCTGACGACACCGGAATGTTCCAGTGCTTCGCGCGTAACCAGGCCGGAGAAGTGCAGACCAACACCTACCTCGCAGTCACCAGTATGAGGAAACTATATTAATCTCCTTGTGGACGCCACTTTTCTGTCTGACCGGCGGGTTCAATACAAATGGCTACGGTAACGTTGTGCTTTCCCATGCAGGCATCTCCCCGAACATAACGGCGGGTCCTTCTGACAGCACAGTGATCGACGGCATGTCAGTGATCCTGCACTGCGAGACCTCGGGAGCACCCCGGCCAGCCATCACCTGGCAGAAAGGTGAGGAGCCTCTCATCATACTGTGCGTACAGTATCACGATTAACTTGCTTTATTTACCTCAGGGCATTAGAAATTAACACTGTCAGGCACAGCAGTGTGTCTAAAACACCAAAATACAGCACTGTATGTATGCTATACAAGGAAAATCAGTAGAAATTATTGCAGAACAAAGCACTGTAATACATTAATATACAAAACAGCACCTCGCATGTTTAACCCTCTTAAACCCCTTGCTTAACATATATCTTGGTATCCCAGAATAGATCATTGTAGAATGAGTGGGGGACCATTTTACCAGGACCCCTTGCTTGCTTCCTAAATATCTTCAAATCCATGCAAATCCATGCAATCCATAATGCAAGTGCAGTAAGAGCCCAAATATAATCCATTTACTGATGGGCATTTTGTCTTCTTTTTATCCCTCTGCAATGGGGACGGCCAGGGCTGCCTGTTGAATTTCTGTTTATTTTTCTCTTCACCCCCCCCCCCCCCCCCCCCCCCCCCCCCCCCTGACCACCCCCCCCCCCCCCCCCCCCCCCACCCCCACAGGAGAGAGGATCCTGGCCAGTGGTTCAGTCCAGCTCCCCCGCTTCACTCTGCTGGAGTCGGGCAGTCTGCTCATCAGCCCCTCCCACATCTCAGATATCGGCACCTACAGGTGCCTAGCAACCAACTCGCGAGGTATCGACGAGGCGAACGCTGACCTCATCGTCCTGGGTAAGACCCGAACAGGGAGGGTGTAACAGCTTGATAACAAAGCCTTGGTTCAAATACATGTATGGATTTACCAAAGGGAAATAAAACTAATAGGGGCTGTACTCTGAAGTGCATTGCAACTGTTTAAAAAATAAGGTATCCTTTGCTCTGAAGTTGAACTTTGAGGACCCAAAAGTGCATCCAAGCTGTTCCTTACTTGCTTTGGAACATTTGGAACTTGTATTTCCCTTTAATAAAAAGTGTTGGAATTGCCTGCATGTCAGGTGATATTATTACAACAATGTTTTTGCGCAGGCTTGTCTGTGGTAAAGCCCTCAGTATAGACTGTAGTTAAGCACTGCAGCATTGCCATGGTTCAGCTATTTGTAACCGCTTGTTTGTTTCCTTCAGCACGAACCCGGATCACGAGCCCCCCCCAGGACCAGAGTGTCATCAAGGGAACCAAAGCTACCATGGCATGCGGAGTGACCCACGACCCCAGCGTCACCGTCAGGTGAACCGATGTTCTTGTCGTTCTGCCACTGTTGAGCCATGCGTGAATGTGAATAGCAGATCAGCCTCCTGCAGCGTGTGTGATTGTGTTTTCTCTGTGCAGGTACGTGTGGGAGAAGGAAGGCTCAGTGATCCACGCCAACTCCATCCCACGCATCCGCCTGGACCCCGACGGGACCCTGCATATCTCCCAGACCTGGTCCGGAGACATTGGCACGTACACGTGCCACGTCACCTCCGTGGGAGGCAATGACTCCCGCAGTGCACACCTCCGAGTCAGGTCAGCCCTTCCCTCTCTCTCCCATGCTCTTATTTGAGGGTGTGACAGCACGGCCTCTTCAACAAGGGTTCTAAAACCGGTCTTTCAAGCTCCCTTTTCCCTCTCTCTCAAAGCTCTCTCTTGTTCTCCTTCCCTCTCCCCCATTCTCTGTATTACAAGGGCTAGCCCTGCAGCAGAGCAGAGTGTGGTCGACCTCCTTGGTCTCTCTCACTCCTCTCCCCCTCCCTCTCGTGTATTTCAGGCAGCTCCCTCACGCTCCTGAGAACCCTGTAGCAATGCTGAGCTCGGTGGAGCGGAGAGCCATCAACCTGACCTGGACCAAGCCCTTCGACGGGAACAGCCCCCTCATCCGCTACATCCTGGAGGTGTCCGAGAACAGTGAGTGCCCCCAGCTGGGAGGGTGGAATCATTACAGTAAAGCTAATGCTGTCTAATCAGTTGATCAAAGCAGTTGCAGATCTAAACACTGCCATTGTTTATGTTAAAAAAAAAACTGCCATAGGAATAGAACTGAAGTCTTATGTGTGAAGATAACAAATTCCTTTTACACTCAAAGCTGGTTTCAAAAAGTGCTACTTATGAAGCACTTGCATTGTATCCCTCTCTCTAACTCTCTCCTCCAAAGAGTCTTTGATCACTTCGAGGGTTACTTGGTAAGTATGTGTTGAATATACCCTTTATCCTTTTTGCTTTTTGTACAGTATTATGTTCTGTGTTTCTAGGTTTATGATTGTTTCAGTTCCAGGATTTAATCTCAAGGTGTAGCTTCCCCCTGCGCAGGGTGTGGAATACACTCATTCTGAACTATTCCCTAAGTCATTGTCTGTTTGCTCTTCAGACGCTCCCTGGACGGTGCTGCTGGCCAATATCGAACCCGAGTCCTCTGCAGTAACGGTCAGCAGCCTCATCCCGGCCCGCTCGTACCAGTTCAGGATCTGTGCGGTCAACGACGTGGGGAAGGGTCAGTTCAGCAAGGAGACCGACAGGTGGGGCTTCACATTGATGAATTGATTCAGCTGCTGTATTCCAGTGCTTGGTGAGGACAGGCAGGAGAGTCAGCACCACAGCATGTTAAACACATAACCTTGTGGTTCACAAAAATACATTTATTTTTCACATAAAAGTATTTACCGAATGTAAAGCCAAGGGATGTATGCTGTAGGGGCTGCTAACGTTGGTAGAGCTTATTGATACTAAAACTTAGGAACTGTACTAATTCTCTCATGCAGCATACAGCACATTTTTTCATGGCATAAAGATCTGTATGTTCACATGCTTGGCTTATTGCTTTTGTAAAACCCAGAAATTTTAGAATTTGAAAATCTGAATACAATTTAAAGTAATACATCCCTTCCATCGCCCTCACTCTCAGGCTCTCCAATCTACTATAAGGCTGTTGTTGAATCTCTTTCCAGACTGTCCCTCCCGGAGGAGCCCCCCAGTGGCCCCCCACAGAACGTCATCGCCAGCGGACGCACCAACCAGTCCATCATGATCCAGTGGCAGCCGCCGGCCGAGAGCCACCAGAACGGCATTATCCGTGGATACGTGATACGGTAGGGAGACAGCTGTGGCACCAAACACACACTACACTGAAACCTGGATTATTTGAGACCTGGCAATTATTTGAAGTTTTACGGTATACAGGTTGAATGTTATACCAAAGGGCCCAGGTATTATCAATATCATTACACCAAAAAGTTATGACATTTGTAGAAGAAAAATAAGACTAGCATTGTTGAATAACTAGCTATAGTGTTGTTGGCGATGGCCAGTTAGCTATATTCATGCCTGTGCCTCTTCTAACATCCTGCCTAATCCAGTATGCTCACCCATCTCTCCCTCCCTCCCTCCTCAGGTACTGTCTGTCTGGGTTGCCGGTGGGTTATCAATATAAGAACATCACCAACCATGATGTGAACAACCTGCTCCTGGAGGATCTGATCATCTGGACCAACTACGAGATTGAGGTTGCAGCCTACAATGAGGCTGGACTGGGGGTCTACAGCCACACTGTCACCGAGTGGACCCTGCAGGGAGGTGAGACTCAGGGCAGCGCTGCTTTCCTACTCTGCTAAAGCTACGGTGAAGGGGCACTTACACTGGCACAATGACTGCTAATTAATACGCTGTGTGTAGGGTAGCGTGCCTCTTATTGATATAAGCAATATCATCTTCAAAATGTTATAAGAGACATTATACACACAACATTATCACAGGGACAGTAATTATAATGCTGTTTAAATTCAGAAAGCAATGCCTCCTTTTGTTTTTTACACTACTATAACCTCTGCATAGACAACATGTATTTTCCCGGTCTATATTCTGTACGCTGTATTAGGTGACACTCAAATGGGTGGTAGGAAGATCAGCTCATTATATCTTTGTTTCTGTGGCTGGCAGTGCCCACAGTGGCCCCGGGGAACGTCCAAGCCGAGGCTGTGAACTCCACCACCATCCGCTTCAGCTGGACCGCGCCCAGCCCGCAGTTCATCAACGGCATCAACCAGGGTTACAAGGTGAGCGCCAGCCTGGACACCAGGGCTCCACGCACACACGCACGCATACATGCACGCACACACACACACACACACACACACACACACACACACACACACACACAGAGCACAGCGCCCTCTGGTAGCTGGAATTAGAACTGCACAGTAAAATAAAAAAGTTAGCAATACAGAAACAATAAATCCAACATTCAGCCACCAGGTGTCATTGAAATTCCAATTCAGGCGAACAAAACACCTTAAAAGGGGGAAACTAAGACACATCCTTATTGAGGTAAGAGCTGAGAAGCAGAATGTCTGAGAGGTTAGTGCTGAGGGACTGGAACCGAGGCAGTGCTGCCTATTGATAAGAGCTGCAGGACTAGCAGTGCGTCGGGTCTGTTTTAAAGTTACTCTTCCAGTTTCCAGGGGTGGTGTCTTTACCCAGAGGTGTTGCTCCAGACCTTTCCTCGGGTCTCTTCCTCTCCTCCACTCATAGTGCTTTCTGGCTGTCTTCCCCATCAGCTGCTGGCCTGGGAGCAGAGGGATGGTGAAGCTCTGGCCACTGTGACGGTGACCAGCCACCCAATGGTCTCATTTCCTGCTTTCTACTGCCACTAACCCTAACCCTAACCCTTCACAGCCTGCTGTGGGCCCCCTGCCCACTAGATGGCGCCCACCCCTTCCCCTTTCACACTTTCTGTATCAATAAGATGAAAAACACTGGCTGCAGAAACCAGTCTTTGGACTTTTACTTTGTCTCCAAGACTTATAGAACACAGACTTTCCCTTAAAGATATTTGATGCAATTACCCTATTACAACATCTAGCCAGTATTGAGTATGACCAAGTCTAGAGTCCAGTTGCTGGTGCTTGTCACTCACATGGGTCTCACATGCTTTGACACTTACCCTCGGCACTACAAGGCTAAAGTCTCCACAGGGAGAATCCAGAATAACAATCCTGCCACCTGACCCCAGCCCCTCAGGAGTCTTCATGCAGGGGATCAGAGCAGCGAGTCAGGGCATGCTATTGCTATGGATCTGCATGCGTTTCCTAGTGACTCCCTCCTAGTGCGAACTTGACTGAGTGTCAGTGTTTGTGTGCGTGTCATTTTCTGCATAGGGAGAATGGAAAACTGTCAGGGACAAATGCAAGGCTCATACACAAAGCTCATTGGATGTCACACTAGATAAGGAAAATAATGGTGTAAATTGTCACACTTTATACCCATATAGATAAATACTATTAGAAATACTTCAAAGCATGTTATGTCTGCACAGAAAAATAGCACAGAAAAATAAACTTTCCCAGTGTCTTACCGGAAGGACCAAAAATCAGCCACATGTTTGTTCCCTGCATGCTGCCTTCTGCTATTATGGACTGTCTTCAACTACTCCTCTGCTCTGTTTGCTCCCCCCCCCTCCCCCCCCCGCAGCTGTTGGCATGGGAACCAGGTCAAGAGGAGGAGGTTACCATGGTGACGGTGAGGCCTAACTTCCAGGACAGCATCCATGTGGGGTACATCAAAGGGCTGAAGAAGTTCACAGAGTATTCCACCTCCGTGCTGTGCTTCACCACTCCAGGGGACGGGCCTCGCAGCACTGCCCAGGTCCTGCGCACGCACGAGGACAGTAAGTCACCCCAGTGCAACATACTGAAGCTAGGGGGTAAAAGCACAGCCGTGTGGTGTGCAATAAAAGATCTGTATTTTCACATGCTTGACCTAATGCTTTTGGATTTAAAAATAGGTATAAAAGTGTATTCTTACTACATGAGTCATACCGTCAGGGGGAGCACAGGTTCGCATCCTGGCTGTGAAAAGTCACATTGGTTCTGGTGCTCCCACTGATTAGGGAAGCAAAACCAGCAGGGACTGTTTCCCCTCATCGGATCCTACCGGACAGATGCCTAGTGAGCTCCAGTGGACACCTACAGGGCTGGCTTAGTCCTCCAGAGACCGGTAGCTTGTTGACATCTGCTCTCGAGTTCCTGAGTGTGAAATAGGAAGCTGTCTCAGTCATGGGATTGGAGGACCTCTACTGAACCTTCAGTTTTCCCAGAATAATTAGACATTCTACATTGTAGACAAAATCAGGGTTAAAATAATTGGGCAGTCTAAATAAAAAAATAAAAATACAGAAGCAGTAATCTCTAAACACTAGAAAGGGACTGGTTGAACAGCTCATAAAGCTACAAAAAACTCACTCAACAATATCTTCAATTGAGACTTCTAAAGCATCAAGTGAATTGCTAGCTTTCATCCACAGCTTCAAAAAATTCAATCAATGCATAAGAAACTTTTCAGCCAGTGCCTTCATCGTTGTACAGTAAGTGCTGCTAGCAGTTCTGCTGGTGATTGAAGGCGAGGTTCTTGAAGAGTGTGTTTTTCTTTTTTGCAGTCCCAGGTCCGGTCGGTCACCTGAGCTTCACTGAGATCCTGGACACGTCTCTGAAAGTGAGCTGGAGGGAGCCGCTCGAGAAGAACGGCATCCTCACAGGTACGGAGCTCGCCTCTCTATCAGCACAGACAGACCTGATCTCCATCCCTGCACCCTCACCTCCTCTGTTTGAATTGCAGGGTACCGCATCTCCTGGGAGGAGTACAACCGCACCAACACGCGCGTGACTCACTATCTGCCCAACGTGACGCTGCAGTACCGCGTGACGGGCCTCACCGCCCTCACCACCTACACTATCGAGGTGGCAGCCATGACCTCCCAGGGCCAGGGGCAGCTCTCCTCCTCCACCATCTCTTCAGGGGTCCCTCCGGGTGAGTCCCGCTCTCACAGACACACCACCTGCCTGAGTCCAATTTATTATCATCTTCTCCTGGATGTATGTCACTAGCGAAGGGGAAGATAGATGAGGCACCAGTGTGTGTCGTTATTACATGTGCAGAACCGAATAGCTGATAGGGATAATACTTGGGTTGTGCATTCTTTAGGATTTCAATTTGATGTTAGAAGGTGCCCCTCTGTCCTTCTTTAAGTACATATAGTATTTATGTGATGCATGCATTTACACATATCTTGGCGATTTGATTTATTTGTTTGAACAACATTAATCCAGTCTGGGAGAACCCAGCCACTGTCCTGACTCCGCCCTGCTCTGTGCTGTTAAATCACCGATGCCCTCCTGTGTGTTTTTTCTCTCCACAGAGCTGCCGGGCCCCCCCACCAACATGGCAATCTCCAACATTGGCCCCCGCTCGGTCACCCTGCAGTTCAAACCGGGCTATGACGGAAAGACCTCTATCTCCAGGTGGCAGGTGGAGGCTCAGGTACTCTGCTCTGTACCTGAGTGTGAATACACAGAGCCCTCGCTTGCATACTTCAGGCTGTTACTATTACTTTACCTGACAAGTACTGTGCAAAAATACCATGGTAAACACTTAGAAGGGATATCGTATTTGTGTTCTCCCTCCCTATCTCTCTCTTTCTCTCAGATCGCTGTCATCGGTGAGAATGAAGAGTGGGTCTTGCTGCACCAGCTTCCCAATGAGCCGGACGCCCGCTCCCTTGAGGTGCCAAATCTCAACCCGTACACCTTTTACAGGTGAGCCCAGAGCCCTCCGCTCCCTCACTCCCTTTCCAGGATCCCAGTACTGAAGAGCTGAGAGAATGGCAGGGCGTCTTGTATTTCACTGTGTTGTTAATCCCTGTGGAGGATCCTATCCCCAGATATCGAAGCACCTGTAAACGCTGAATACCTGTCTGTCACGCAACATGTGTTAGGGTATATCTAGAGGACCGCCCATCCAGCCGTAATGAAACTACTAAAGGATGCTCTTTAGCACAAGGTATTGAGATTAGCAGAATCTGGTGTTATTTGAAGGTCTTTTCTGTCAACCTGACTAAGTATATCACATTGGTAGGTAATGGCCATGTACTTTATTTTTCTCAATTAGTTTTTTAATGCTAACAAGAAGGCTCTTTTTACTGTAATAGCCCCCCTTTCCCCCCCCCTCCCCGACAGGTTTCGAATGCGGCAGGTCAACATCGTGGGCACCAGCCCCTCCAGCCAGCCCTCCCGCAAGATCCAGACCCTGCAGGCTCCCCCTGACATTGCCCCCGCCAACGTGACCCTGCGCACGGCCAGCGAGACCAGCCTCTGGCTGCGATGGGTGGTGAGTCCCTGTAATCAGTTTATGTTTGCAGGGATAATGCACAGTGCAATAACTTCACTAAATCCCACTGTTGTTTAAACGTTTTTGAAATTTCCAGCTGATCATAATATTGGAGTAACGTGAACAAGACAGAAATGGGAACTCAGGTTGTGTCTTAACCGTTTCGCGCATGGCAACTTCATATATAAACACATACAAAAAAAAACTTTATATGAAAGACACAAATGTATGATGACCTGGTCAAAAATTGCATAAACATTCTATGAAAAATATATTTATTATGTGCCCAAAACTCATGCATGAAAGGGTACATTTAAACTCTTATCCTAATACATATTTAGCCTAAACCTTCATTAATGTTTGTTTTTTTAATTTTTTTTGTTCACAATAAAAACATATAAGAAGCCCCGTAGGCACTGTGACAGAAAGACGCCCCCCGATGCGCACTGCAATGCAGTGCAGCTAGCAGCTGAGTCTGGTGTCACTGACCTTCTCTACCCTCTCTCCCCTCTGCCCAGCCCTTGCCTGAGTGGGAGTACAATGGCAACCCAGAGTTTGTTGGGTACCGGGTGCAGTACTCCCGCACAGGGACTGAGGGCCGAGCGCTGACCCACAGGATCCCAGACCGGCTGGAGAGGGAGTTCACCATCGAGGACCTGGAGGAGTGGGCAGAGTACGAGGTGCGCGTGCAGGCGGTCAACGGCATCGGAGCTGGACCCTGGAGCCAGCCAGTCCGGGGCCTCACTCGGGAGTCTGGTAATCACATGCTCTTCCCTCTGGCTCTCAGCAGCCCAAGAGCCTGATTCAATAGGCTTTCCAGTGCTTGATATACGCAGGGCTGCCGTGTCTTCCAGGGGGCTACTAGTATCTCACATTCCTTGCTTTAGGCAAGATCTGGACAAAATTAAGTCGTTAACAGTATAGATGCGTTATACTACAATACACATTAGTAAAATAAAATAACTGGTTGAATCAAAAAGTTGGAAGCTAAATATTAACACCTTGTTTGTCATTTTAATTTGTTGCCGTGTTAAGCTATATTTACATGGCTGCTTATTTTATTTTTCCCTCTGTGTCGGGCTGCTCCAAAGCTAAATCATTTTCCGCGAATCGTTATCCATTTATAAAATGGCTGTTACCTGAAAAAGATATGAGGAGGCAGCAGGCAGTCTGGTTTTAGTCTCTCTCTCTCCCTGAAATGAAGCCAATTCATTTATGCCTGGAACCTTTCTATTATCTGCTGTTTGGCTAGTCTGGTTTCCAAGGTAACTAGATTAAAGTGAAGGAAATCTGAAACACATGTGTTAAAGAGGTTATGTGTGCTTTTGATTATTTTTTTGTCAATTTCTCAAATTCCTGGAATTTAGCTATTTTGTTCTATGCCAGTGTTACCTTTTCTGTAATGTAATGAATCTGTGTATCCCATTAAATTGAACTGAACAAAAAAAAAAAGTCAACATTTACCGGCAGCATTCATGTTCTGCCCTCAGCTCACACTCATTCCCTCGCCTCTAACCAGTGTGCCACACTAACTCCTTCCCAGTCCTTCAGCTATAACCAAAGACCACACTGCCAACCTCCCAGTCTCTCAGCTCTAACCACTCGGCCACACTGCCTCCCAGTCCCTTAACTCTAACCTCAAAGACCACACTGCATCCCAATACTATTTCACCAACCTGAAGTTATTTGAGAAACAACAAATATCTGAAAGCTTTTTTTCAATGATATTGACTCTTTTCCCATATATATATATATATATACTTTTTTAAAGTTCCCTCCAGTGGCCCCACCAACATCTCTGCCTTCGCCACCACCTCCAGCAGCATCCTGGTTCGCTGGTCTGAGGTCCCGGAACCCGACAGGAACGGACTTGTTCTCGGATACAAGGTACCAGGCTCTAGCTCTGCATCTGGCACACATTTGTAGACACAGCTGAGAGAAACTGCTGTTGTTGCAATGTTACAGTGAGGTTGATGTAATTACACGTGTGGTGTGCAGAGACCAGCTACACTGCTTTTCCCCAGCCTCTCAGTCCTCTAACCACTAGAGCACACTGATCCCAACCCCTCAGGTCTAACCCTGGACTAAATTGCCTCCTAGACCCTCAGCTTGTTGGTGTGACTGCAGTGTTTTGTACAGCCCACATGGTCTGATCTCTGTGCTGATCTGTAGTGACCAGTGTCTGATCTGCTTGCTGCCAGGTTGTGTACAAGGAGAAGGACTCTGACTTGCCCCTGCAGTTCTGGACAGCCGAGGGGAACACCACCCACAGCCTCCTGCTCAGCGACCTGGGGAAGTACGTCCTGTATGAGATCAAGGTGCTGGCGTTCACGCGGATCGGAGATGGGGTACCCAGCAACCCGCCCATACTGGAGAGGACCCTGGACGATGGTAAATTAGACAAACGTTTCAGTGAATGTCCAACAAAAGCTGGAAGGCAAAAAAAAAAAAGCATATGCAGCGTTTAAGCTAAGCTAATTCCTGTTACAATCACAGACCATCACAAACTGGTGGGTGAAGATACACTTTGATTTGACTTGGGAATTTCTCGTCTCCCTGCAGTGCCCGGACCCCCAGTGGGGATTCTGTTCCCCGAGGTCAGGACCACCTCTGTGAGGCTCATCTGGCAGTCCCCTGCCCAGCCCAATGGCATCATTCTGGGTGAGTGTCCCTTCTCCTACCGCTCTCCCCCAAATCAGGGAGCCTGCACAGCAAACCATCCCTCTTCAGCTGGTAAACAACAAAAGCAGCTCAATTATCGTCCTGCTAGTTTTAGGAAGTTAAAACCATTCCATTGTTCAGCAACACATTTAAATTAAGTTTATTAGATTAACAATGATCTACAAGCGCTTTCCGTGTATTCCTTTGGGTGATTTTAAACCTGGTTTTAACCATGTCCCTTCATTCTTCTCGTTCTCTGTTCATCCTTTCATTTAGCCTACCAGATAACTTACCGGCTAAATTCAACCAATAGCAACACAGCTACGGTAGACGTGCTGAACCCCAGTGCGCGGCAGTACACAGCGTCCGGGCTCAAACCAGAGCTGGTGTACGTGTTCCGCATCACAGCTCAGACGCGGAAAGGCTGGGGGGAGGCGGCTGAGGCACTGGTGGTCACCACTGAGAAGAGAGGTACTGTACCAATCCCTGACAATACCACTCTCTGCAGCTTGCCGCTGTCCCGTGTTTGTGCTGCTCAGCTAACCCCCCAGTCATTTCTCCTCAGACCGGCCCCAGCCCACCAGCTCACCCACAGTCAGACAGGAGGACGTGCAGGCCCGGAAGGTGCTGTTGTCGTGGGAACCAGGCAGCGACGGCCTCTCCCCGGTCCGCTACTATACCGTCCAGTACCGAGAGCTGCCGGGCAGCAACTGGACCGTCCACTCAGCCTCGGTTAACCACGAGGCCAGCTCTTACATCGTGGACAGGTAATCTCATTATCACCGCACAACCTTTGACAGTCACAAGAGTTGAAGTACAAAGTTGAGTAATGGACAATGCCGTATTGTAAGTACCAGACAGAGGGCTTTTTGTTTCCAGTGTATAAGAGCATTGCACACAGCGTGACATCAATTCCATCCTCCCTATGTCGCCTCCTGCAGGCTGAAGCCCTTCACTTCATACCAGTTCCGGGTGAAATCGACCAATGACATCGGAGACAGCGAGTTCAGCGAGGAGAGTGAGGCAATCACCACGCTACAGGACGGTGAGTCTGGGCTCTCCTGAATTCAGTGTGTTTGAAGTTCTGGATTATGCAGTGCAATTGTATTTACCCCTCGTTGTATTCTCTTTCTCTTCAGCCCCGGACGAAGCCCCAGTAATACTGTCTGTGACACCGCACACTACAACCTCTGTGCTGATTCGCTGGCAGGTAAAACTCACTGAATTACACCAATTATTAAATGCAATGATAATAATAATAATAGCGTTTCTTGTGTATCGTCAGCCCCAGTGAGTATGTAGAGCAGAGCTGGGTATCTGTTTCTAGAATAACTTGCTTGTGACCCCCCCCCCCCCCCCCTCCAGCCTCCCTCGGAGGAGCATGTCAACGGAATCCTGCTGGGGTTCCAGATCCGATACCGCGAGCTGCTGTATGACGGCCTGCGCAGCTTCACCGTGAGGACGGTGAACAGCCACACCGCGACCTGGGCAGAGCTGACCTGTGAGTGACCCACTTTATACCTCACTGCAAGCTGTCTGTCTCTCCACATTGTTAAGCTTTGTGCCCTTTATACATCACCTCATGCCCTCTCTCTCACTGATCACTACCTAGCCTCCCTTCTTTAACACAGGGCACCCCCCCCCCAGATCCCCGATGACATAACACATTGATTCTCCTCAGCGGTAACCCCTGACAGCTTGTAACTAAACCCCCCCCCTCCACGGTAATCAAGAAACCAGAATTTTCACAGCCTTGAAACCGTGTAAACAGATTGTGTGTGTGTGCAGTGTGCAGTAACTGACTAACTAACTCTCTCTGTCTCTCATCCCCTATCTCCTTCCTTCCCCTTCTCTCTCTCTCTCTCTCTCCGCTCCTCTCGGCTATCTCCTCCCACATCTTGCAGCCCCTTACAGTGTGCGGAACCTGACCGAATCCTCACTCACCCAATATGAGCTGGACAGTAAGTCCTCTGGATCTGTATTTGTTCAGCACTGTTATGGATGATTAGGATATGACGGCATAGAAAGTTTCAAACTCAGTATGCCAAGAATTGAAAAGAGTTGATCATTATGGAATTCATACATAACTACCCTTGAAGTACTAAAACAGCAGTGATGGAAATAAGACTCCTGTTGCAGAGCAGTTTCACCCATTCCAGGTTTTATTACATGCTTGATTAGCCCCAGTGTATAGGTAACAAGCTCAGGTGTGTCTTATTTCTATCCCTGCTGTTCTAGTACCAGTACTTGTTCAAAGGTAGTTGTGTAGGTAGATATTATGTAGATTAGCATGCAATAGTCTCTGGGAATTGGTCAGAAATTATACAATGGCTGCAGGATATAATGTAAAGTCTGCCACACTGTATAGCACATGTGGTGTTAGAGCAGAGACAGGTGGAGTGTAGCGAGTGTGTCGGCTCGCCTGACCTGCTTGTGTTGTTTTCGGCAGACCTGAGTAAACACAAGCGCTACGAGATCCGACTGAGCGTCTACAACGCCGTGGGGGAGGGGCCGACCAGCGCGCCGCAGGAAGTCTTCGTGGGAGAGGCGGGTGTGTGAAATCGGCTGTGTTTTATCTCTTTGTACTTCCGTGGTACTGCAAGAAAGGCGTCCGCTCCCCAGCCATCTCCAGCATCTCCAGCTGCAGGGCTCTGGCTGTGATGAAGGTACAATGTGAGCTTGTTTTTTTTTTCCCCATTCAGTTCCCACTGGTCCACCACAGAATGTGGCCATCCAATCAGCGACCGCGACCCAGCTCGACGTCACCTGGGACCCGCCCCCTGTTGAGGCGCAGAATGGAGATATCCAGGGGTACAAGGTAGGTCTCCCCTCCAGACTATTGCCACGTAACCCTGAGCTACATATACAGCAGCCAAACCGTCTTTGCAATCTTCTCTTCTAGTTGTGCTGTGCGTAATTGTGTTGGTTCTCTATATGGAGATCCAGGGATGAAACATCGCTGCAGAGGTACATTTTGCATTGCCTATTCTGTGATATACAGTGCTGAAGTGACTCTTTGCAGACCAGGATATGAGCACTGCTTCTTTATCACACCAGCAAAGTTTTGCTTTTGGTGCTAAATTGAAACTGCCTCAGCTGTGCTAAGACACCCAGCTACATCTCTACAATAGCGGTAGTGGTGTACAGCATTCTGAACAGTGAAGATCCTGCTACAGGACAATGAAGTAATTGCCTTGCAATACTAAGCTCTCCTTGTAGACAGTGCCGATTTCCTCTTCCTGTTAGGTCTTCTACTGGGAGTTCCAGCGGCAGAACGAGACGGAGCGTCTGAAGACCCTCTTCCTGCCGGAGGGCGGGGTGAAGCTGAAGAACCTGACGGGGTACACCACCTACATGATCAGCGTGGCGGCCTTCAACGCGGCAGGGGATGGCCCGCGCAGCACGGCCACACGGGGGCGCACTCAGCAAGCAGGTGAGGATAGAGGCTGCGTTTCTGCCGGCTTGTCCAGTTACCACAATAAGTCACTCTTTCAAAGGAAATTGTTTATTCGGAAGATGCAAAGGTCAGGCCTGCTCTCAAGGCCCATTATCTGCCAGCTGAATGACCCTTTTGGTCAGTTTCCTTTAATTGTGCTTACACTGTGAGTCCATAGACTCTGCTAGGACTGGAAATGTTAAAACAAAAGATTAAAAAAAAAAGGTTTTGAAGAAATCTGTTTTTCATTTCTTATTATATATATATAATTTTGGGATGACGGATGTTCGCAGTGTTGTATTGGCACATATGGCTGGATTGCTTGGGCAACGGAAGCATATGACAGCCTCACAGAGGGAAAGGGAAGATATGCCGAACACATTTTTGGCAAGGAAACACAATGGAGGCTCTGTTCTGCAGCTGAGCCCTCCTCAATAGCTACAAAAAAATAGGATTTTCTTTTAAAGAAATTATTTCTGAGCACAGACGTTCTTTTTGCACCCCGATTTGTTTGAACACCAAAACAATGAAATAGAATACCAGCAGGAAAGGTAGCATGCTGGTCTTTAATGAAAGGCTGCCTTCCCACTCCTCCAGCCTCTCTCTCAGGATCAGTGCTCCAGGACAGCCTGTCATACCTGGAAATAATATCAATCCAGACATCCTTAACTAAACCGTGCCAGCGAGGCCACTATGAACGGCAGTCGCCCACACTGACTCTCTCTGTGCCCCTCGTTTAGCTCCCAGTGCTTCCAGTTTCATCCACTTCGGAGAGCTCACCACCACCTCGGTCAACGTATCCTGGGGGGAACCCGTCTACCCCAATGGCATCATCGAGGGCTATCGGCTCATCTATGAACCCTGCACCCCCGTCGATGGTACGTTCCTCCAGTGCCCATCAACAGTAGGCCAATAGTCCTGGGCAAAATATTGTGGAGCCTTTTTTCTTCTGGTTTAGGCTTGCTGATCCACACACCAGTAGCCTATACGAAGCTGTGGAAAGCATCAAGGAATTTTCAGTATGATGAATGATAGTCTGTACTCCCATCGTAAGATTTATGGTATAGATTAACGTGTCTCTACTTTCAGTCCTGGCTGGAAGTAGGCTCTTGTCCTGATGAACTCTTCTCCTCTCTCCCCTCTAGGAGTGAGTAAGAGCGTGACGGTGGATATCAAGGGGAACTCTCCCCTGTGGATGAAGATCAAGGACCTGGCGGACGGGGTCACCTACAACTTCCGCATTCGGGCCAAGACCTTCACATACGGACCGGAAGTGGAGGCCAACATCACCACTGGACCAGGCGAGGGTGTGTCTTCTGCCCTGCCTGCCTGTCTGTGTCTCGGTGACTTGATTTCAGTAAACAGTTTATCTGCCCTATTTCCACTCACCTCTCTCCCCCTACTGCCCCCCAGGTGCCCCTGGCCCTCCCGGGGAGCCCTTCATCTCTCGCTATGGCTCAGCTCTCACTATCCACTGGGCGAGCGGAGACCCCGGAAGAGGCCCCATCAGCCGCTACGTCATCGAGGCCAGACCCTCAGGTACCACCCCCAGGGACCACTCACTACCAGATACACTTAGGAACGGCATTATAGAAGGTGTGGAGCCCCATTCTTACATGTGTTTTTATATCACTAAACCTGCTCATCTACAGGAGAGAGTTTATTTCAACCAGTGATAGCCTACTTCTAGCCACTTCCCATTCTCAACCCATCATCAGGTACCAGGAACAACTAGTAAGTGCTTACAAACAGATACAGATACAATGACAACTTACTGGTAATCAGCCATGATACCAGCAGTACCAGACCAATGATCACAAGCAAATAACTATACTGGTTCCAATAGCGTATATAGACCATAGTCTTTAAAACATGTAACTTGATGAGAATGGAATTTGGCATCTGGAGGTTGATGGAAGATCAGTCTCAAAAGGTTTTTGCCTTCATGGATGATCGCAGGTGAGATATTCATTGTGGAGAGCATCATATGTTTGTAAAGGTGCTTCCTTGCAGTGACGTCACTCACAGCGTTTCATACTGCTGCACTGTCACTCCACACTGAAAGCTCAGTGTGAGGCTCAGCCATCTGTCTGCTCACATGCAGTATTGATTGACATCCAACAGGGGAGAACAGAGCTTCACCAGGGACTGGCAGCTGAAAGGTTGGCCGAAAGAGAGAGGGGGGATAGAGAGACTTGAGTATTGCCAGTTATAAACCGGGGATAAGTCGCCCATGAGGAAGAGAGCGGAAGAAAGAAAGGGGGGTAGAGAGGTGATCAGTAACTGATATTTTCAAACTCCTTCAAACTCCATTCAGATGAGGGACTGTGGGATATCCTGATCAAGGACATCCCGAAGGAAGTGACATCATACACCTTCAACATGGACATCTTGAAGCAGGGGGTGAGCTACGACTTCCGGGTCATCGGGGTCAACGACTACGGCTATGGCTCCCCCAGCGCCCCCTCCCCCTCCATCTCCGGTGAGCCTGTCCGTCTGTACGTCTGTCTGTGTGTCAGTAAATCCTTGTGTGTGTTTGTTTGTCTTTCTGCATCTATCCACTATTCTGGCCTGCTATCCCCTCCACCCCCTGTGTCTCTTCACAGCTGTCTGTCTCTTCCGCTTGTCTGAGTCTGTTTGTCAGTCTATGATGAAAGTTTGGCTGTCTGGTTTAAAAAAAAAAAAAATGTACGACAAAATAGATCATTATACTTTTGTGTTCTAATCTTATTTGTTTACTTGTTTACCCTCCAGCCCAGAAGGTGGCGCCCTTCTATGAGGAGTGGTGGTTCCTGGTGGTGGTGGCACTGGTGGGGCTCATCTTTATCCTGCTGCTCGTATTCATCCTGATCATCCGCGGGCAGAGCAAGAAGTACTCCAAGAAATCCGACTCAGGTGGGCTGGGGGCTTTGCTGTGTCTGAGCAATCACACCTGAGCATAGGAAAGGATTAGGATAGGATTGCAGATTGTAATGTCTGTAGTGGTGCTCTTCCCACTTCTTTACAACACTAGGACTCGTCCAGTCTAACCAGAGAGATTCCATTTAACAAACCAGGGTCAATCTCCTGCTTGAGAGAACTGCAGCCATTCTACCAGGGAATCAAAACAATCTCTGTGAAATATCACACCTGCAGTGAAATGGATTATAGAGATTAATTCAACATTAGGACTAAAAGCTTGTGAGTTGTACAATTATTGGTTTTTAAATAGTAACAGTTTCATTCTGATCTCCTTGATGATCTTGCTATAATACCATAGTCACTTTACTACTAGGAGACACAGTGACTGGAAGGGAGCTTCTAAAGCTACCTTTCCCTCTGCTTGCTGTCTGGGGACCTGTATCGATTATAATTGGGGGTCCATCTGTGTGCTGAACATTTCCATATCCATAAAGAAAAGAGCCTCAATGAGTCAAGCAGCTTTCTTTCCTCTTTATTGTTAGCTGCTGCTCGAAGCACAGTGCCGATTTCTCCTGTTTGCTTGAGTAACAGATAACGTGATCCAAACCGACACGCAGGCACCAGCGGAGCAAAGAGAATACAATGCCTGTACTGCAAAACAATCCTCAATGCAGACAGAGCAGTTAAGAAGCTGCGAGCAGCTGTCTGGGTTGGCAGGCCGGTTAGCCCAATCCGCATCCAGTATGCTAGAAGTGACAGGGCGACCTGATTTCAAAAAGGGGGCTTGTGGTGGCAGATACTGTCGTCCTTATATTAGAGAGGGGTTAGGGTGAAAGGTTGTAGGTAGGTTTTAATTTTCTACCGATTTTTTAAAATAAATTCCTGCGTATGCAAACCATATGGGTTCAAAGACTTACCATTCCATTAAAGAGCATGCTCTGAGGGCAAGAGGTAGATACAGGTCTTATGCTGATCTCAGTATTATTAATTCATCAGCCACTAGGAGGAGATTCATTACAAGTTTATCATTAATAGGGCTCCCTGTTCCGTCCTGCTTCACGGTTCATAAAGAGAATTGCCACATGATGTTTGTTTCCTTGCCCAGGGAATAACTCAAACTGCAACGCCCTGAGTCACGGAGAGATGGTGAGTCTGGATGAGGGACGGTTCCCAGCACTGGAGCTCAACAACCGGAGGCTGTCTGTGAAGAACTCCTTCTGCCGCAAGAATGGAGTCTACACGAGGTAACACCCACAAGCACAACGAAAAGGATAACATGTTCACAGAGCAACACAGCATTTCAAAAACTTTAACACCCCTACCAGAATAGAATCCCATTGTAATCCAAGCGCCTTCCCCTGAGGAAATCCTAGAAGAACCATTAGCGGACCGCAACAGTACTATAGCCGCAGCCAACTATCAAGTTATGTATCAGGATAGACCACTCCACTCATGAGAGGGTTCAATAGTTCTATAGCTCCTGTTGTGTTTCTCTCAGCTTTTGCTCTGAGTAAATACATAAAATAAATCAATAAATAACTACATCAGTGCCAGATCTACACCGTTAGTTCAGAGCACGACTGCGAGATCAAAGAGGTCAGGCGCTTATTAGAAGCTCAATTGGTCATTTGGAACAAACACCAGGAGGGACACTGACCCTCCAGGACTGGAATTGCCCACCCCTGGTACAGAGGCACGCCACAGCACACAGAAGGAAGGGGGGAACACTGAATTATTGAAGAGCTCCTTTGGGAACTGAGTACTCTTGTATGCTTCTGAGCTCTCCCTGCATTTCATAAAGGTGGTGGTGGGGGGGGGGGGGGGGGTTCATATACGCTTCATATGGTGTGGGTGTTTCTAAGTGATTTTCCATAAACCAACGGTCGAAAAAGAAAAACCTATCACAAACAGTAGCTTGTTGAGAAGAGATGCGGCTCTTTGCAAATCAACTCAAAACATTTTTTATGCGTCAGCCAGTCTCTTTGGCATAGCCCTTGCAGTTTAAGTTTAAGTTTTTTATGTATTAATTTTTAAGAGGTATAAGAAAACATGATGATTCTGTGTAAGACTAAGAAAGAATTTCAGGCATGCTATTATTTAAGAAAAAAAACTGCCTCTTTTGATTAATATAAAAGGGGTCTTTTCAAGGGGCCTCCAGGGATCCCCATGCAGAAGATTAGTCACTGTTGACCGCTGCGGTAGTCCCAGGAGCCACAAGAAACAGGCAAACCAACCGCTATGACAGTCCCTTGGGTGTCTCATGATTTTCGTAAAGTTGACGTCACCCCCTTTCTCTAAACAAGAGACAGGGGATGGCATCTAGTGTCAAAGGTTATGGTTAAAAATGGCTCAGCGATAAAGAGGCTGCTTGTTTTCTGAGCTGGGTTACTCCAGTTTTTCAAATGTGTTTTTTTTTTTTTTTTTTTAAGATATGATATGAATGATATTTACTTTAATTGCTGTTTTTGGTTGCTTATATGAATCCATTATTGTATGGTTTCACAGACCCTGATTAGCACTGATTATAGATATAAGTAACATTAAGTGGTCGACAATTAAGGTCTGTGAAAATTTGTGATAAAATACCAAGAATTACTTGACAGATTGCTAAAGCTAAGTCACCTGATTATGTGGTTACGATTAACCTTTACCATTTCCAATAATGTGTTTTAGTTATTGTTTTTTCAGTTGGGATTATTTCGACCCCAGATAGGGTCTGGCCGAACTTTCTCCTATGGATGGGACTGTAGACTGCAAGTCGGATATTGGAATGAGACCAGATCGTAGGTGGAGACCTGGCGTCCTGCATGATGAAGTGTGTTGACCGCTGTCTGATTTTTCCTCTCAGGTCTCCTCCTCGGCCCAGCCCTGGCAGCCTGCATTACTCTGACGAGGACATCAGCACCAAATACAATGACCTGATCCCAGCAGAGAACAGCAGCTTGACAGAGAAACCCTCCGAGATCTCAGAGTCTCAGGTACGCAGCTCACAAGCACACAGCGCAGTGCAGGCGCTCGGGAGAGGTTTGCTCTAGATATACTGCGTCTCTGTATGACTTGTTGCGTGTCTGAAGCTGTGATAGCGTGTTCTAACATTCTTCTTTTTGAACACGTACAGTACATATCACGCTTCTAGAAATGATTTGTCTGTGTCACAGTTGTCTGATGTGGAAGCTGGTTTTGATCAATTAGGGAAGGCTTAGCATGAAAGCAGGGTTTGAGGCATATACTATACTTTACGTTTCAACCTCAACCTTCAACTTTTTTCATCATGAAGTGAGTGGTGCCGAATTGCTGCTCAATGATAGCAGGGAAGGAAATAAGACTCCTATTGCATAGCAGTTTCAGATTTTAATACAAGCTTGATTAGCCCTGGTAACAAGCTCAGGTGCGTCTTTTTACACTCGTAGTAAAACCAGAAAAGGATCAAACTGCTTTGCAAGTAAAAGAAAGACAACATTTTAAAATCCTATTAGGAGGTACACAGATGTATGAATAAATGAGTGCAGGGCCTTTATCCTTTCACTTTGAGGGTGTTTATCCTGCTTTTGCCTTCAATCTGTTTTATAAAAGCAGGCTCACAACCCAAAAAGAGCCTACGTGAGCGATTCAAACAGGAGATGTTAGCCCTACTGCCTGGTCTAGGGAGCTTTAATAAACCAGTGGGGAATGGAAACTAGTCCCAGATAGAGAGAGAGAGTGAGGGGAAAGAGACAGGGAGCCTATTAAACTCCCACACAATGACTCAAGTGTCTCTGAGATCGTGAAGCTGGATTCTTTCCACTGCTTCAGCCCCAGCTTGGGCAACGCTCCCCTCTATTCACTCTGTTAATGCCTTCACAGACGCATCCAATCTGCTCTCAGGGCAGGATCTGCATTCTGGCACCCGTTGAATCAATCAGATAGGACAGTTTCTAGAACATAGCAGCTTGGCAGGCTCCTTCTCCTCTTTTTCCCTCTCCTCCCCCACTCACCCGCTCCTCCACTCATGTTACTGCAGTTAAAATGCTGCCTTGGCCTGGCTACAGACTTTGCTGCTGTTTTGTGGATCCAGCCAGCGTGATGTGCTGTGGCAAGACCAGGATTTAAAGAAGGGGCTTTGTGAAGACTCAAGAGAAATTAATAGATATTCTATGTAGAATGTCAGGTTTATTTTAAAAGATAGTTCCTCTGAAAATAAGTCTATCACAGAGAGCATGAGGAGGAGAGGGGTGTTATACAGTCCTGCACCTTCAGTTAAGAAAGCCTTGAGCATTAAAAGGACATTAACATTTTAAAACCTTACTTACCACATATTCAAGAGCTGGGCTATCCCCCTTCTCCAGAGTATCTATGATTTAAGGAAGCAGAATAAGCGAGGCATTGTTCTATAAAGATGGGGTTTTGGGTAGGTAATGCTGTCGCCATGGCAATCTGGCCACAGTGAGACCCATGCAGGTAAACAGCCACACCTGGTGTTGCTACAGCAACCGGCCTACAGGATTAGAGGCCTCGTAATTCTCTGAATTGAGCCATCCCAGTGCTTTGTTTATTATTTTATTTTTATTTATTTTTTTAATGCCAGTCTTAAAAGGATAGTGTTGTTTTTGTATCTCTTCCTGTTCATTTACGGATGAGTTAGACACTAAAATACATGGGCTGGGCGAGACTACTAGGATGAGATTACTGGGTTTCAGTATGAATAACAGAGTAAATCCCCTGCATGAATCATTCATGAGCAGCATCCCTGCCTTGCCGCTTTTGTTTTTTTATAGAATCTGGAAAACTTCTTTTGTCCTCCTTATTTTTTATTTTTGAATTTATTTTCAGTGAGGGAGGGGACGGGTTTGCCTCTGAATAGCTTCTTTGTCTCAGTGCTGAAAAGAGACAGCTTTGGAAAGGGAGCAAGAGAGAGTGAGAGTGAGGGAGATAGACAAGGTAGTTGAGCATCAACAGGGGGGTGAACCGTTACTACTACCTGGGCACTGTATTTGCAAAAGCATTCTTATGCTCTGACTGGCACTGGTGAAGAAGGATACAGGCATTGCATGAAGGGATAATGGTTAAATTCACCTTGGTCAACTTGGTCATCATTTATTGCATCTGTGTTTAATGGAAGTCGTTGCCCTAAATGCCGCCCTTTCGTCTCATATCATATTCCTGTCGGGCTAAAGGTGCAGATCTTAGCATTCTCTCAGTTTGATCAAACGCAGCCTTTGATGAAGATGAGAGATGGTCTAGTGAAAGGAGCTGATTGAATGAGCCTTGCATAAACCCTTGAGCTGGTACCAGGTGTGCAATGGGTAGGAATGCTGTCTAGAGCTCCAATGGGCAGGAGAAACTCGACTGGTAGAAGGAAAAGGACAGTGTTGAACTTCTGGTGTTTCCTTTGTCCTCCGGCAGGAGGCGCTGTTCTAGGTCTCCGTGTTCTTCCTCTACACTGGGTGAGATCTCCGGTAGCTTTAATAAGTTCAGTAATTCTAGTCAGTTGTTGTTTTTTCCCTAGTATTGTTTAGTATTGTGTTATGTAGGGATATTAGTTTTTAGCTCCCAGTCCTGAATTATCTTGCAGGGTCAAAAAGCTGGTTTCATTTTCAAAACATGAAACCTACTGAAGGTTTTGTCCAGTAGAAAAAGATTTAGAAGGTCTCTTTAGCTGTGTTTCCATCTGCTACTTGAAAGCGATTTTAAATCAGACTCGTTCCTTTCAATTAACAGTGATCAAACCCATTTGAATTGGGACTCAGTCAACCCGAGTTAGGATTAAGGCTGACAGAACTCAATCTCTCTAATGAAGGACGCGAGTGGTGAGGTTCTCTGACAACAGAAAAAACATATGTAGGCAAATGAATTAATTTAGTCCAGACCACATGGTAAAAATTTCAGAACCGGCTGCAGTCCCTATTTGATATTTGAACGAGATGAGATTGAGCTGGCGGTAGATGTAAACGTGCCGTTGTAAGCAGGATTGACTGTAACAAAGTGTGTCTGTTTGCTTGTTTGCAGGGCAGCGACAGCGAGTATGAGGTAGATCAAGACAGACCGAAGGCACACTCCTTCGTGAATCACTACATCAGCGACCCCACCTACTACAACTCCTGGCAGCGCCAGCAGAAGGGCATCTCCCGGGTGCAGGCCTACAGCTACACAGAGAGCGATTCTGGGGAGCCTGAGCCCTCTGCCCTTCCACCACCCCTCCCCCCATTGCCTCCCCTCCCCCCGCAGCTCAACAGTGTCCCCAAGGGCCAGGGGCAGGGCAGTCTGTACAGACCCAAGGGCAGCCGGACTCCCACCCCCCAGCAGCAGCCCTCCAACCCCCCCAGCCAGAACAGCACCCTCTACAGGCCACCCAGCAGTCTTGCTCCTGGATCCAGGGCTCCCATTGCCGGATTCTCGTCCTTTGTTTGATGGCCTTTTGATTTTTATTATGAAATAATTTTCCAGTATTTTTTTCTTCTTCTTTTTTTTTTTTTAATGATGGCAAGAAACCCACGTTTTTTTTCTCTTGCGTGTGCGTATGTGTGTGCGTGTGCATGCGTGTGTTTTTTGAAAGACAATCATTTAAAAATTGAAACCATCTGTCTATAATATTTTTGCTGCTCAGGCAAGTTTGCATGGATTTTGTTTGTTTTTTTTATATATTTTCATTTTTATTTTCTGTTTGTTCACACAACAAATATATATATATACATACAATGTTAAAAATACAAAGAAAGAAAGATGGAAGAAAAGATGGAAGGACTGAAAAAGAAAAAGAAAGAAAGAAAGAAAGATGGCAACAGGAGGACTGAAAGCTGGAGTGGCAGTTAATATGGCCACCCTCCAAAACTTGCACTGTGATTTGGTTGTTTGTTTAGAGAAAGTGGTTTGTGAATATATTAACAGTGTTTGTGAGAACTGAGAGACCAAGGAAATACATTCAGGACTGTTGGGAAAGCTGTGTGAAATGTTAGTGTGTGGCTGGTCTGTCAAACCTACTACGCTGTTTACTGGGATATTAGGCCAAGCATTGCAGGGGGAACGACCTGGAAACAAAAATTGCAACTGCAATTAAACAGCACAAACCAGTCATACAATACTGGTTAAATCACCTAGGCCTGGTGTCTGTGTGTTAGGGGTTGTGCAGGAAATTAGAATCTTTCTCTTTAAGAGCAGCTGTCTTTTGTAAATGATGATGTAATGATGATAGCAATCTGCAACTGGGTTTTTGTTATGGATTGGGAGCCAAAGCACCTTCTATACCTGCCAGTGATTGGTCACCTACCTGAAATTTCCAACATGCCAAATGTGAAACTGAACCTACAATAGTTGGCCATTAGGTGGCATCAATCGTAAAGTAAAAATCCCAACGACTCCTTAAAGGGACTGTTATTTTAGCCACAGTGTTGATTTTCTTGCACATCCCTACAGTGTACAGGATGTAAATGTGTATATGTACACCAGCTTTTGAAAATATATTTGAAATGATCAGATCATTGTTTTTTTATTTAACAGCATGCATTACTTTGGCACACTATATGTGTCCTTTCCCACTTCAAACCGTTACTAACGATTAGGTACAGGCTAGGGGAGATTATAATGACAGAAGGATAACAACAAGTCACCTGATCTTTAACTTTGACAGCTTGGTGATTCTTTACTGTAGAATGACTGACAGAATGCATTGGCCTGGAAGGTAGTCTTTGTAACCATGACAACAGAGACACAGCACAGATGCACCCTCTGCATCGCAGCGTTCATGAGAACTGGGTTGGACTTGAACTCAACACAGGGACAATAAACAAAATGTACCCTGTTTCTATAGCAGTGTAGGCATTACAGCAGGGAGGTGGACTTTTTCAATTCGAATACAATCAGTAATACATTTCTTCCATGGTAAATTTATGTTTTTTATGCCATAGAATTGAACTGAGCTGTGTTGTGTTGCTATGATGTCAGCACCTCACAACTAGTGCAGAACCAGCTGCAGCTCATTTACACTGGTGATGCTTTTGTTCATGGATGGGGGCTTTGGGGAGGGGGGGGCAAGGGGACACGGCTAATCTCAGATATAAGGAACCCTCCCTATATAATTAGCACACTAACACAGCATTAAAGACCCCCCCCCGTTCGCAAGGGGGTTGGCCTGTTTGGGTTAATCCCTTTAATAAAAGCCAGGCGGCTAATATTGGGGGGGGGGGGGGGGGGGGGGGGGGGGGGGTCTGGAGTGTTCGAGTATGTTCCCCACATAGATGTGCTGTCTGACTGCAGCCAGTGCGATGCTGTTTCAGTGTTGCTCTCGGCGTGACAACGATCACAAAGGCGATGCCTTCCTTTCTCCTTTTCTGTAGTGTCGTGTCAATCACAATCATCTTCTTAGCATTATTCATAAAGTTGGTTGTAGGTTTCAGCAACTTGATCAGTTTCCAGCATCTATTTTTTTTTTTTTTAATATATATCATTTCTTTTCTGTTGCTGTTGCTGTTGAAATAAAGTTGGCAGTTATTTTTCTTTCAAAGCAAGTTGCTGCCAAGCGTATATTAGGAAATATTTCACTGACAGTTTCTTATGGCAAGTATTTTATCTGCAAGTCCTCTGCTGCAGGCTTCGTGGTGCCTCTGCTTATTTTTAATAATCATGTCCAGTACAAGACCTGCCTAAATGCTCAACATGTGTAACATTATTCTGCCCTCAAGGTAATCTGCATAGACAATACATTGTCTATACCAAGTTCTATTGCAGATCTAACTTTAAAGAATACAGCACAAATTTGAAGTGTCCTGTATTTCAATATGCTGACACTTCAGTGTGCTGCTAAAAAATAGAAAGTTGCCAAACCCAACTTGCCCAGAACTTCAGAATGAACTTGACGATTTACATGATCAGAAGAAAAGGGAAATAAATACAAATTAAAAAAATGCACTGGAAAAAAAAACAGGGGTGTGTGTAAACAATGAAGAGATGTGTGGCTAACCCGGGAAGCGTTAGCATGAGGAAATCGTTAAGCAGATGAACTGAATTTAGGTGTTTTAAACTGGATGCAACATACAAAACAAAGGGAGTGGAGTCCTTTTATTAGTTAAAATCATTTTCAACTAAAATATTACAGCGGGGGCTGGTGCCCACCACAGTCACCTTATTAATGGGACTATAAAGCAACGCATGGAACATGAATTTTTGTGAATGAATGCGTTATAGACCCCAGTATATCACTCATGGCATAACACTTTTTTCTTGATCACTGGTGAGTGCAGGGATCTGTCACTCAAAGTGTAAGTTGAAGATCGACTAGAATCAATCAAGAAACTACCAGGTCCCACACAATATTCTCTGGTATTATAAATGGAGGATATGTGAAGTTCTTAGTAGGAAAATGCCAGAAAAGGGGAATTATGTGAGCTGTAGTTTAATAAGGCCTAAAAGTTAAGTAGACTACAGTTACCACAATGCATTTCATCTTTAAACATGAGATGTCTTTGGAGTGAGGTCAGACCAAATGGGTCAGGTTCATTAAAAAATAAAACAGGATTCTTTATGTAATAATGAAGGCGCTTCTGTAATACGATATCATTACATTAGTCTGGTTTTTCATATCTAAAAAAATAATAATTAAAAAAAATTCTAAAACATTTTCAATTTATTTTTTTTTATGTAGTCTTCAATTGGTGTTATTTTCTTTGAGATGTTCTTTTATTTTGTCGTTCATTTTTTAATGCCAAATTTTCCTGGGGGGGGGGTGGAGAGGTGAGTTTTTGTTGCCGTGTGTGTGTGTGTGTGTGTGTGTGTGTGTGTGTTTTGTTATTCCTTATTTTTCATGTTGTGTTTGTCGGTGCCTGTTTGGCACGCACGTGTACCACTTTGTTCCGTGGCATGTCTTAGACTAACCTAATCGTGAGCGCTTCCACATGGCAAAAGCGTGTACCGTTACAAGTAGTTCAACAAATCTTGTATTACATATGGCACCGTACACGGTACCATGAATGATAAACGAATACACACTTAGGTTTCAACCGTATGTATTTATATATATTATATATATATATATATATATATATATATATATATATATATATATATATATATATATATATATATATATATATATATATATATATATATATGAACAAATCTATATTTTTGATTAAAATTTCAAACAAAACAATAATTGGTCAGCTGCCCTATGCTCCGGTTTCAGCTGGTAATGCCTCCTGAAATATGTTTGTGAGAATGAAGCAACCGATAACACAACATTCCTTCTAATATAGGGGCGTGAATTTGAAATTAATTAACAAAACCATTTATGCCAGGCTTGACCCTGCTAAAAGTTTCCCATAGTAAAAGCACAGCAAAGTGTAATGAAGCACAGTGAAAGCATGATAAAGCATAGGTAAAGAATTCTGAGGTACAGTAAAGCACACAACTAAACATGACAAACCAGGGTTAACTATGGAACATGCATAATATAACAGTGGGAAAACTCCAAACACACTATGCAGAAATACAATGGGAAACTTTTAGAAAGGGTCACCATTGTATGAGACCAGTGCAGACACTGAAGACCAAATGTCCTGAGCCCTTTTACATTGCTCCTAAATTAATTTATTTAATGGCACAGACTGCCCATTCAAATGCACATAGAGGAAGCCATTCTGCAGTTGTTTATCTGTGGTTATTGAATTAAATGTACTGAGTAATTAGTTGAAAGATAACGATGAAATCCCCTGCATAGTATAAAGGGTCATATTAAAGTTGCTTCATTTCTTTTCCTATTTATTTTTCTTCGAGATATGAGGTGTTACCAGTCCTGACCACAGGCCAGTGCTGGACAAGGGGGCGGATAACATACAGAGAAATCCAGCTGTCCTCCAGAACATTGTAATATATTGAGTGTTTAGTGCCAAGGGTGTAATATGTGTGCTACAATATATTCTTCGTTAGGTAATAAATCACTTAATTGTGTTTTGAAGCTACTAGTTGCTCCACTGCTGGGAAACGACGACTTTGGGTCCAACAGGAATTGGAAATGATTAAAAAAACAAACGAACAAAAATAAATCTGTTTTTTTTAAATAAATATAAAGAAAAAAGAACTTGTGACTTGTTTATTATTATGCATTTTCATTTAGTTTATTAGTAAGCATCAGGGGACAGAATTTGTAACGGCAGTGTATCACACAACACTGCCCGTTACTCTAATGACAAATTCTTACAAAAAGCCTTATTCCTCTTTCATCAGGGTCAGTGAATCAGTGTGTTAGTGGCTGACCTGGGAGTGTTAGCCTGGAACTCCTAGCTTTTAATCCTCTGCTTGCCCCCATTTCCACCCTAATTAAAACGCTGAGCTATTTCCAACTAGAAACATGATGGGACAGCAATAATAATAATAATAATAATAATAATAATAATGAATAAGAATGTCTTACACGAGATCTAACCCATTTTTTTTTCCTTAGGTAGAACTGGAGCTACGGAAAGGGAATCAGTCATCCAAACAAAGAGAGTGTCGCCTTTGTTGCAGGAATATCCAGGTTTATTCGGACCTTCGTCCGGGTCCTGGTGCGGTTTATCACTCATTAAAAGTATTTGTGTTGCCCTGTACACTTCAATTGAAAATGTGAAGATGAGCCTCTGGCAGTTAAAGGGTTAAAAAGCCACTTTATTTGAAGTGGAGAGTGATCTAATCCCAGAGTAATCCCGTAGGCCAAAGCGTCACTTGTAATGATGTAATCTCAAAACAATGATTGGTTACCTAGATTATACCTAATACCTAACAGGTATTTAACAGATCTCATCTCAAATCAGTCTAGGTAGAGTCTATCTAGAGTACCGTATAGTGGGATATATTATATATATATATATATATATATATATATATATATATATATATATATATATATATATATATACACATATGAAATATATACGGAGAGTATTAGCCCGGCTCCAAATCGGGCCGCCCACGGGAAATTCAATTACACACACAGTCACGTTTGCATGTGTCATACGAGAGCTGGGTCGAGTTTAACTGTAGCTCTTACACCACGTTTGATTTCATTACGGTAACGTTCCTCAGAGGACCCTTTAATTAATGACATTACTGATAGCATTACACTGAGTATGTTTGGGATTTTCTGAAGCATGACTTTTGTGTTTTTATGAAAAGACCAGTTTAATATGTGGTGCTTAAAATGGCAGGGTTTGGAGACAGACCGTTTGTAAAGTACATTTCTTTTCAAAAAGTAGGTTCCTTATTCTGGTTAAAAGCATATAAAGGTTAAGCATACAGCACATGCATTTCACAGGAATCTACTGCATGTGCATTTTCATAGGACATGTGCTTCACTTTTTAAAAAAAGTTAACAGGAATATGCAATTATCAAAAAATCAATCAATCTATTTTATATAGCGCATGTCATAGTGGAACACCATAATACATAGTAGCATAATAAATTAAATAGTACACTAAATACAGTGGAAAGTGCATAACACATGATAGTAGCATAATACACGAAATAGAAGCAGCAACACAGCAGCTAATAGCAGACATCAGGCTTAAGGAGTATGGAGAGCAAGAGAGAACAGGTGGGTCTTGACAGTTGATTTAAAGCGAGCGACGGTGGAGCATCACGCACCAAAGCTGGGAGAGAGTTCCAAAGAGTCGGACCCATAAAGCTAAACAAACTTTCTCCAAGTGTCGTGCACTTTTGCTTGGGGATAACAAGCAGGCCAGAGTCAGAGGACTTCAGCTTGCGTGTAGGGACATAGCGGGTCAGCAGGTTGAGGAGGTACTCGGGACCTGTGTGATGAAGGGCATTGTAGGTGAGCAGGAGAGTTGTGAACATAATCCTGAACGTTACAGGTAGCCAATGCAGCTGGGCAAGATAGGGGTGATGTGATCACGTTTTTTACATCTGGTAAGGATCCTGGCAGCAGCATTCTGGACTAGCTGCAGTCGATCTGTGGTGCTTGACGGGAGACCACCATACAGAGAGTTGCAGTAGTCGAGTCGAGAAGAGAAACGCATGATCTCCGCATCCAGGAGGGAAGGGTAGTACAGTGCATTCTAACTCATTGGAATGCATTGTACTTGTATGACTCCTTAACCTACAGTAATATTATATTGGCACACCGTGGCTGTACATTGTAATTTTTTTTTTAAAAGTAGTTTTTTTTTTCATTTTCCAGAATATATATTCACTGACTGACACAACACGTAAACATGGCTCTTACAACTAAATATATTTCCTCTGCAACAAGTAATAGCTCCACCTGTGGCATGTGAAGTGATTTTCTACTACTTGGCAGTCAAAGTAAATCGAACATCTGGAGAAATTCTATAGAAATCAGCAGTCACAGCTGCCAACTGGCATGCTGTCACAGGGCATCCGCTTGCACATTATGGGCTTGCACATTATGAATAATTCTTAGGGAACAAAATATTTTCATTCACAAAACAAAACACCTTTAGATAATCCTTTAAAATCCTTTAAAAAAACACCCTCTGCCCATTTCTTATCTCCAGTGCCCTGAGCAGAAATGTGAAATCCTCTGATCTGTAAACCCTGCGAGCCGTGCCCGTGGGGCGATCTAATTTTAGGCATGCGCATTGTGCCAGGGCATACAGATTTGACAGCGGCGTGAGCAAGGTTCGAGTTCTCATTCGACTTTTGGCGACTGTAGAAAATTGGTTTTGTCTCTTTAAATATATGCAAGTGGGTGGTGACTGTACTGCGGAGAGAGATAGGGTAGTATGAGTGAGCGAGTGTAGGGAGTGCGCCATCAACGCACAACAAACAAAGCACCCGGGCTATAACAAAAACTAGATCTGTTTATTCAGAAAAAGAAAACAACACATACGAAGTTACATTCCTGTTCATATTGAACCTGTGATATAATATATAAACACCAGTACAATCGAAATCAGCACGGGATGTACAAAGCTGTGAATTTAAACTTGGTGTTTTTTGGAGCCAGGAGTAACACGCCTTAGGGAACGGGGAAAGTATAACGAACTAAACAGCCCACTTCATTCGGTTAGCAGTCGGAGAAAGAAAAATCAGTCGGCTGAGTGCTTTGAACTGAGGGTGAGTTAGACTACGGGTTTAGGGCAACAGTTAATATAAATAAACACAGTGTTTCTGTTATACAGTAACTGTTACAATTCGATAACAATGGTACTTGTGAGCCAATGTTTATAATTCTTATTTGTATTTGTTTTGTGATTTTTATTTTAAACTTTCCATGTGTTATTTTGTGTGTGTTTATTTTAATATATCATTTGATTTAAAATATAACTTTTCAAAAGGTAAAATAAAGAGATTTGATGCAAGAGGTGTTTAGGAAGAGCGGGGTTCAGTTTACTAATGTTTTAGTTTTCTTTGTAAATGTGTTTTGGAAAGGTGAGGTTTTGTGCTCGCTTGTAGGCTGTGTGCTGCATTGCCTATGCGGTGCAGTACTTTGCACAGGGTGTGCCTGGACTATGGCCCGTCAGTTATAATTCCTTCACCCATTACAGATAATTACAAAAGCCTGCTTGCTTTGTAAAATAGACGCCACCTTTTTTTTGTATGTAGTTATTATTGATGTGTTGTTTATTTATCACACAACTGCATTCGATTTACGTCGCTTGTATTTTCGTACACAACAAAGGACGGCGACTGACAAAGCGCTTTGGTTGCTTTGAGTACGCTACGTATTGATGTAAGGAAAGTTCCTGACTGCGTGAATACCTGACCTTTGCTGAATTGTTTGCAGTTCTTTCATATCTGCTAATTGACGAGGGTAGTGTGTATGCCAACCTTGTTTGGTGCTGCCCGGCTGAATGTCGCAAGACTTCAGACAGACCAGATGGTCTCGTAAATTTAGCGATAAACAGTGCAATTTAAAAAGCAACACACATTTAAACAGATTGTGAACCAAAATCCATGAAACGCCACTTTTATATAAAAAGGAGTAGGACTGAGGAGAAAAAAATAATATAATTTACGTTGCGTTAATATTTCACGCCCCAAACAAATGTCCACAATTTACACAACGCAGCGCTGCTCTTCATGCAATCACAATTGGTTTTTTTATGTATCCAAAATTATCAGTTGGAGGTGCTTGCCTTGTCAGATGTCGTTTTCTCGGGGGACCGTTTGGCAACCTGAATTTTGGTTCTCGAAAAATTGCTGATCGAGTTAACTAAACTGCGTGTTCAGGTCTGGAGAGAGCGGCTCCGGGAGGTAGTTCCACACAAGCTCGATCAATTATTTTTAATGCGGGAGAAACAGTCTGACTAATAACCATTCTGACTTTTTCTCTGGAATCGTTATTGATCATAACAATTATTATTATGCCAAAGTCATGAAACCCCTGCAGGTTATTACTTTTGTATAGCCTTTTTAGCGTTTGGATTGGGGAAAAATACTGGGTCTGTATGCCAAGCTTTCTTGGCTCAGAACTTGAAGTACCCTGACTGACGACCCCGCCCACCAAAACCATTTTCCTTACAGTAAACCTCTTTGGTGTATTACTGTACATGCTGTTTGTAAATGTTAACTGAAGATTACAAATGTAAGAGAGGGCTGATGTTGATGGTGACCTCAGGTCAATGTCATTTGGGAGATATTTTTAACAGCAGCAGCCTCTCCTTCCCTCCCCTACCCTTAAAACCCTCTTGTAGCCTGCAGGGAGTCAGGGCCCTAGATTGGGAATCGCTAGCATGGTATGTCAAAGCAACTCTTAACTGGCTTTCTGACCTGAGGGTTTAGTGTGTGTCCCTGTAAAGATGATACATTCTTCTGTTCATCAAGACTAGCAATGCCCACTGCACAGGTAGGTTTGATAAACAGGCACCTTTATGCCTCATGGCTGCAGAATCCCTGGAACCCATCCTTTGGTCCCTCCCCCTATCAGGTTTTATTGCAATGCGATGAGGGTTATCTGTCTAACCTCTAAGATAAGGAGTCAGGAGTTTGAGCAGTCAGACCCCCAGTAAATAAATATTCTCTAACCTGCAGACTGTGGAGAAGCTTACTTATGCTGTGATAAGTGTAATTATCTCAGAGTAGATTTAGCACAGGCCTGACTTTTTCAAATTCCACCTGTTAGTAATTTTAGTAACAGACATAAGATAGTTCTGTAGAACTGGGTGCAGAACTAGTGTGAGTTTCTTGCCAGCACTGGCTTTATAACCAACATATATACAATATGAACAACAGCTGTGCGTCTGGGTGTCCCAAAAACAGAAACGTGACGATGTTTGGGAGCTAAAAGTTTGGCCAGATTAGGCAATTGCCTTGCCAATACTAGATGCATAGCCTCAATGTTACCACTTAAATGCCAGCTGCCGATCTTGGCATTTACCACTGTGTTAATTAGTAAGGGGATTAAGCTGCGATCACTTGAAAGCTGTCTGTCGCTGCAGGAAAGGTCCTGGTTAACCTTCGCTAACCCAGTCTCTGCACTTTCATGTTTGCTGGAATCACGGCATTCAAGTTGAAGAGATTATCCAATTCATTACCAATGTCAGTTTAGTTTAATTATAGGTTTCCCCCTTTAAACCATACGTGTTATTAGAGTTTCATTTGTCTGGGCTGTTTCTTCTTATAGACCACCGTTCTTTAATGGGGGTGTTCTGGGTATAACGACACCCAGGTCTGTCTGGCTGCAACACGCCCAACTTGTCAAGTGAGCTTCTACCTAAATATTTCTATTCACTATATAGTGTGTGTGTGTAATATACCCAATATAATATAATATAACAGTATTTTCATACTAGAAAACTTCAATAAAGAAGTTTATTCAGACTTCAGTAAAATAATCTGTTTAAACCGAATCGGGTTTACAGCAAGGCAACAATTTATGGGCAGCCCTGGAGTGTCAAAGGAGTTGAGTTAGTGCTGAGTGGTGGATGAGAGGCTTCTAAAGCTAATGGAGTGAAAGCAGTCATTTACAATCAGTGCTCTATAAGGGGTCTCTATGTGAATGGAGTAACTCATACAACTTGTTTTAATGCAGTGATTCTCAGCAGTCCAGGGGTTGGGGAGAGATAGTTTTATTAATTTAGCAACGGCCTGGGCTATTCACTTAAACTGGAATCTAACCGGGTCACTTGGGTTTGCTGTCCTGCTGTTCCTCATAATAGTTCCCCGGGGCTTCGTGCAGCTCTGAGAGTCCCCTACAGATCCATTCATATCCCTTCCTTTAGCACAGCTGTTCCATGGCAATCTCCCATCCATGAAACTGAACAGCCTGACCCTGCTGTCCATGATGGTAATGTATAGCAGCTGCAAGCAGAATTTGATTCTCTTACTTGGCTTGTGTAGCTTGTGAGATTTTCTGGAACAGTGATAGTGGGCAGTTTAGCACATAATGATCATTACTTTAAATATGCCAAACTACACCTTTGTTACTATATATCTTAACCTAATTTTTCCAGTACCATGCCAGTTTAAATTGCTGCATTCGCTGCCAACCCAAGCTGCCGTCCGCTGTCATGACCATGACTACTTGTCTTTTACTGCTGGGCAAACGGGGACTGCCTGCTGATGTCAAGGATGTTTTCAGAGGATTGGCCTCCACCCCAGTAAGATGTAGTTCCTGACCCATGTTTAAATGTTGCTAAAGCTGTGCCTTGTTCTTGAGTGTTTGTGAACATCTAATCTCGGCGTTTTCCTCTCCAGCAGTAAGACTGTGATTTTTGGATTCAGCATCTTGAACCGAGCATTGAGGTTACCCAGGCTCACACTGGCTTCGTGCCAAGTCAGACAGGTGGTCTTTTTTTTTTTTTTTTTTTGCTATATTCTTCTGTAGTATAGACAAACCAAACAGGTTATCAAAAAGCAGGCATGTGCTTTCAAAGGGATAGTTGCTTGGGCATTGCTTTGATTACCCACAATAAGCTGTGCATTAACTGTGGCCCTTATGTATATATATTTTTTTACCCAAGGTATTGCAGTGCAAATATGTATTCCAATTGTCTACATGTACATAGGTCTTGTTTGTTTTTGTGGAATGCGTGTAGCTGCTAGATTATGAGACAGTGAGTGAATGCTGATACATTTATTCGGGCCCTCTTGCAGAATTCAGCATGCCTGTTCTGGTGGGGTGTTTAGCCTGGAAGGGAGCAGGAATCTAGGTGCCAGATTACTTTTGATCTTACAAACACTAAGGATGACCTCATTCTCTGTGTGATCTTGCAGACGGTTACACTAGGGCTATTCATTTCATTACTGGGGACAGAACAAGTTGAGTGATCATTACTGTCCACATGTAGCAGCTTGAACAAGAGAAACGTACTTGAATTGATACACAATAAGCTTTCTTTAGAGCAATGTGCCAAAGAGGCGTGACTACAGTGCTGTTTTGATTTTGATCATGTCTTTTGATCGGTTCTGGTTTGTTTCTCATTTTGCAGACATGTTTATTACCCTCAATACCATAAGAAGTACTCCACCTTCTATACACTCAATTGCAGATTCAGTTCAAGGGGCATTATAAAAATGCTTTTTGTGGCTGTTTGTTTGATGGACTTAATTTTTTTTTGGTTTATTGGCAAACGGATCTAATGCAGGAGACGTCAAAAATGTTGGTGCCAGACATGAGGTTAATCTTCAGCTCTCCTGATTTGGTAAATAACTCAATTTTATGTTAAGAATAAATGAAGATAATTATTAAACCCATGATGATGAAAAGTAGCTACTTTTTAGGGGACAGTTAGCAGAGCTTGACATGGGCTACCAAGTTCCTTCTCTTTGTAGAACCTGGCAGTGGGCGTGCACCAGTTTTCCTACCTCTTGTAGAATTTTCCAGTAATCGCCCGGTGACAAAGAGTAACTCAGGAACCTCGTCAGAGCCTCCGGGCTATTGCCAAGAGCAATAATGAGTAATGTGTTGGCTGCTTAGCAATCAATAGCAGTTTCACATTAATTGGCTCCACTTAAGTCAGCACTGAAGTAGTCCCAATTCAGCAGTCCCTATTGTTCTCTTCATAATAGTTTTCATTCTGTATGGTTGGGAACAGGAGGTCCTGTAACAGTGTGCAAATAGGATGGTGAGCCACGTACACAAGATCTGTTATCTAACCAACCCGGGACGCAACATTAAGCACGTTCAGATTGTAGGAACTTCTGTATTCCTTTTTTTCAGCCTTTATACATACATAGGCTTTGACAAGCACCTCTGTTAACCAATCCTTTTATGTGCAGTGCTCTGAAAGTGTACCAACCTGACAATTCCCATACAGTACTGTGCTGTGCGCTATATAGATTTAAAGCTTATGAAGCTGTATTACAGGGTTTAGGGTACAGACGTGCTTATTCATAGTAATTCATAAAGCAACTTGCTGTAGTGACATAACTATTGCTACATATTCTAGCACTGAGTGTATTATAATTGTAGATGAACGAGTCAGACAGTAGTGATCTTCAATTCCTAATGAAAAGAAGAACCAAGTGGATGTGTCCTTTGTTTTAGTTTTTTTTAATTGAAATCCTTGTGTTATGCTTTTTACTACTGTAATCCATGAATTAGTCTTTAAAGAGGACACCGTATCTTGTATTTGTATGACTTGACTGTTCTGACGGAACCCAGATGGAATAATCTTTGCCTGTCTCTGTGTTTCCATTGTGTACGATGGGGTTTTTTTCTCTGGTCTTATTCAGTCTGTTCTGTAGCGTTGAACACTTGAATGAAGAAGAAAAACAGAAAATAAAACTGCTTTTTTTGTATTATTCCTTTGTAAAGGGAAGGGTGTTATTTTTTATTTTTATTTTTTTTTTTCTGGGAGGGAATGTTTTCAAAGAATCTTTTAAATATTCTCCCATGCTGCTGTAGAAAATAACCTCAGTGTGTCTAGTCTGTAAGTCTTGTTCTGTAATTTGAACAAGGCTGTTGACAGTTTCATATGCTGGGAGTAGAGGGTTCAGTGCAGAGTTACACTTCAGCATTCTCAGTTCATGTGAAGCATTTAAGTCGCTTGTCTGGGTTATAACAGACAGGAAGAACTTTGTGGTATGGGAGTGAGAATTAAAAAATAATAGAACAGGCATGATCAGACTTCCGTTAGGGTGTGAGTTACATTATAAATAAAATATTTTTGCTACTTTATATCATTACCCTGCAATTTATTCAGTAAAGTTCAGAATGTCCCATATGAAAGTTTCCCATTGTGAAAGCATGGTAAAGTATAGATAAGGATTGTAAAGAGTACGAGGCATGGCAAAGCATATTAACAAACATGGCAAACCCGGTAAACCTTTGCTAAATTCATAGTACAACTGTGGGGAAAAGCATGGTAAAACTGCACAAGTACCGTTGGAAACTTCTGTTTCATCTCAACGACAATTGAAATGAAGTCGAAGTTCTTGTGTAGTTTGGCATGTGTTACAGGGAGCACAGGTGTACTGTATGTTTGAGAAGAGCCACACTGTGTTTCTGTAGGAGGGGCAGGATGTGAAATGGTACTAAAAGACACACTGAGTTTATTTCCATAGTAAAGCCATGGTTATCAGGGGAATACTGCTTCTCTCCCTCCCAGCGCATCGTAATTGAAAAGTCAGTACTCCCTTTGCCTGGTCTCTCCTCCACAATCCCACAGTCCTTGCTGGCTTGCTGGCTGACCTTGTGGGTGCATGTGTGTGCTGGGCTTTTTGTATGAAAAGTGCTGTATTTGTTGAACCAAGGCTGCCGTCTGCAGTACCTTGATCTTACTAGTAGCACTCAGCCTTATTGCTGTACCCTGAGGCGGTTCTAGCAGTGAAACACTGGTTTGGTGAATTTTGAAAACAGTGTTGCTGTCAACTCAGCTTTTCTGATCCTGGATTTCTGTGAAGAACATTCAACACAACAGAGTTGTTTCAGACTGCGATTGTGCATTACAGTAGTGCCTCTAATGCTGTTGGCATTGTTTCCAGGGCTACAGTGAAAAACTGAATTCTGTAAACTGTGTCTGGTTTAGTGTGTCTTGTTTTGTGTGCACCAAGCATTGCTGAAAGCTGTACAGGAACTACTGTACTGCAATTAAGATGTAAATGTGAGGGTCTTGTCCTTTTCAAAAGCATGCATACAGTACATAGTTAATTCATTGCTTCACTCAGTATGAGTAGATATTTATATAATCTAGCCTGCTAAAATTAGTTGTCTTATTTAAGATAGTTTATACCCAGTAGATGTTATGTCACATTAAGATTAGCAGTAATGTTCATTATATTACATGTAGTTGCTGTGTGTAAAACCATGCTGATTTGAGCCCCTCCCGCTCTGTCCTTTTGTGTGGATATCACCTTGTATCTTCTAGAACCTTCAACACAATTCTGTGTATATTTTGAGATGGTAGCAGTGATTCATTTTCAATGGATACAACATGCCCTCTGTCTGGTTATTTTAAAAGGTTCGGTTGTATTCCAAGCAGCTTAGGTAATGAGTTCCATATTCCAGGAGCACAACGCTGCCGGAATGTCATTTCAGCTCCACTAAATCTCCTGCCTCTCTGTCTCTAACCATTTACATAAAATGTGCTTTATTTTTTATTTGATAGTTTTAGTTAAGTGCTCTTTCTGTGTGTGTGTGTGTGTGTGTGTGTGAGTGTTTTTAAAAAAGTTGCACTCCATTGGTTTACTACCAGGTTAGGTGTGTGTGTATAATATATACACACACACAGTGGCTCTCAAAAGTATTCACCCCCCTTGGACTTTTCCACATTTTATTTACAACATGGAATTAAAATGGATTTAATTAGGAGTTTTTGCCACTGATCAACACAAAAAAAGTCCATAATGTCAAAGTGAAAAATAAAATCTACAACTTGTTCTAAATTAATTACAAATACAAAACAGAAAATAATTGATTGCATAAGTATTCAGCCCCTTGAGTCAATATTTGGTAGAGGCACATTTGGCAGCAATTACAGCCATGAGTCTATTTAGTCTCTACCAGCTTTGCACATCTGGACACTGCAATTTTTGCCCATTCTTCTTTGCAAAATTGCTCAAGCTCCGCCAGATTGGATGGGGACCTTTGGTGAACAGCAATTTTCAACTCTTTCCACATATTCTCAATTGGATTGAGGTCTGGACTTTGACTGGGCCACTCCAGGACATTGACCTTTTTGTTTTTAAGCCACTCCAGTGTGGCTTTGGCTGTATGTTTGGGGTCATTGCCCTGCTGGAAGGTGAATCTTCTCCCAAGTCCCAGGTCTCTTGCAGACTTCAGCAGGTTTTCCTCCAGGATTTCTCTGTGCTTTGCTGCGTCCATTTTGCCCTCTATCTTCACAAGCTTTGTAGGCCCTGACGCAGGGAAGCATCCCCATAGCATGATGCTGCCACCACCGTGCTTCATGGTAGGGATGGTGTTCTCAGGAATGTGTGGTGTTAGGCTTGTACCAAACATAGAGCTTAGCGTTGAGGCCGAAAAGCTCTGTTTTGGTCTCACCAGACCATAGAATCATCTTCCACTTGGTCTCAGTCTCCCACATGCATTCTGGAAAACTCTAGCCGAGATTTGATGTGAGTTTTTTTCAACAATGGCTTTCTTTTTGCCACTCTCCCATAAAGGCCAGTTTCCTGAAGCACCCAGACTGTTATTGCCATATGCATAGTGTCTCCCAGCTCAGCCTTGGAAGACTGTAACTCCTTTAGAGTTGCCATAGGCCTCTTGGTGGCCTCCCTGACTAGTGTCCTTCTCACCCGGATACTCAGTTTTTGAGGACGGCCTGTTCTAGACAGATTCACAGTTGTGCCAGATTCTCTCCATTTCTTAATAATGGACTTTACTGTGCTCTGGGGGATATTCAGTGCCTTGGAAATGTTCTTGTATCCTACCCCTGATTGGTGCTTTTGAAGAACCTTGTTCCGGATTTGCTTTGAATGTTCATTTGCCTTCATGATGTAGTTTTTGTTAGGAAATGTACTAACCAACTGTGGGATCTCCCAGTGACAGGTGTATTTAACCTGAAATCATGTGAAACACCTTAATTGCACACAGGTGGACTCCATTCAACTAATTATGTGACTTCTAAAGACAATTGGTTGCACCAGAGCTTATTTAGGTGTGTCACAGCAAAGGGGGTGAATACTTATGCAATCAATTATTTTCTGTTTTATATTTGTAATTAATTTAGAACAATTTGTAGATTTTATTTTTCACTTTCACATTCTGGACTTTTTTGTGTTGATCAGTGGCAAAAACTCCTAATTAAATCCATTTTGATTCCATGTTCTAACACAATAAAATGTGGAAAAGTGTAAGGGGGGTGAATACTTTTGAGAGCCACTGTGTGTGTGTGTGTGTGTATGTATGTATGTATATATATATATATATATATATATATATATATATATATATATATATATATATATATATATATTTTACTCTGACACATAAATGCCTGTTCTTGCTATACTAAAAGCAACATTGTGAGATTTCAAATAGGAAGCAGGTGTTCATATTTCAGAGTCCCATGACTGAGTGAATGGCAAGGTGTGTTGGAGACCATTCTTCAAAATGTGACTGGACCTCTTTTCTACCAGTGTTATCACTGTTGTAACATCTTCTGATGGAATCTCAAATCTTTTCTCCCATTTGGTGATTAGTACATTGAGATTGAAAGCGCCGTTCACACTTGCACTCGCATTTGCGCTGTGATCAGAATACAGCCCTAAGAGTTTTAGTTTACAGACAGTAAGAGTTTAAGATGTTTGTGTTAATAAAACGTTTTTTTAAAACATGCTTTTCCTTGAGAAACTAAATAAAATAGGCAGTAAATGAAAAAATGATTTCAATCAATCATTTTTAAAAAAAATAATCAAGTGATCGAAATCACGATTTAAATCTGCCAACCCTGCTCAAGAAACAGCCCTAATATCTTGGTATGTACAGCAGGAGATGTGATTTGGTTTGTGTACAGGCAGCGCGTCTCCCTGGCAACGTTACTGCCTCACTGCTTGGGCCTGTGCCTTGGGTTGGAGCGGTGAAAGGTTATGGCAGGGACAAGGATCCACATGTCTGAGCTGAGGTCTGTTCAAATTGGTGCAAATTGGTTAAACCTGCTAAGGATTAACTTTTGTCTCGTGGCAGCCGGCTTGTTGCTACCTGTACTTGGGAGTTCTGGAAGCCTTGTGCTCTTTTTTTTTTTGTTTTAATGGAGTGTGGTTTGGTATTGTGCCGACACTGGCATGGCCGTTTCGGTTGGCGGTTTTAAGCCTTAAACAGACAGACTGCAACTTGTAATATTGTTTTAGACTGGCGTCAGAGAAGGAGGCCCCTGGGGCTCAGTTTGTATGTTTTTTAACCTTTAATGTGTTTCTGTGTGACACACATGTCTATTGTGTAACGTGTGCCAGCTGGAGTGATATTCACTATGTCGGAGCAGTCGGTTTTATCTTACACTTTCTTAATGACAGGGTCCCAAAACTATGTGATTACTATACTTGTTCTCTTCCCTATAATCACACATTTTAAATTTAGAGTTGTTGTATGAGATTCCACTTAGAAAAAAAAAACAAAATGTTGCAAACCTTTCACTGGAGCAGAAGTTTTGGGGCTGAGGTGATCAGTCTTTGAGTCAAAGCTGTGTTTTTTTTTTCTTAAGCATATTCCTGGATTTCCAGTGGTGTAAAATGCTGTTAAGTTTATAAAAACCCCAGCTTTTGGCTTAAGGTTGATCAGATCAACCCCTTAGTGAATCTGTGGCGTTCTATTTTAGCTTGATTGGAATAAGTCCTTACTGTAGCTCCTGACTAACCCTCTGTGGGAGACCTAGACACAAGCAGGGGGGCTGGAATTAAAACGAAATCCAGTGAGGAATTTGGGAGCAACTCCTTCAAACAGGTGTTGATTGATTTAACCCTTTATCATCCCGTTCCCTTTTGTGCTTTTCATTGGCTTTACATCCTAAGTTGCTCAATTGTTTACATACTGGGAAGATAACGTGAAGCAAGGGCAATCAGTCCTACTTGACAGACCCCTTGTCCCACAGGACAACCTTACTGAACAATGTGCTTTGATGCAAAGCAGAAAAAGTGAAGTGATTAGCTCAGTTACATAAAAAATATATATTTTTATAGTGTAAAATATTTAATGCACCCCTAATAACTCAGCAAAGTACTGTGTTAAGTATTAAATACACAAAATGGTACTCCAAGCATTCATAGTAGTATCACCTGTTGAAATGTGAATGTAGAATTTATAACTGGATAGATTATTTTTACAATGTAGAATTCTGAATGCCTGACGTTATCATATAAACTCAGTGACACCCAGAAGGGTAGTTTTACTGCCTTGATCAATAAACATGTTTTTGGCCTCTCTGCCATTCTTTTGGGATGTGACTTTGAACAGACTTTGTCTTTGATTAGGTTTTAAGATAGGATTAACATAATATAGTGTTTTTCACAAGAGCCTTTTCAGTAACCTTTAATCAAGCCACTTCAGTACTTGTTTTTTCAATGGCATGCAGACAGCCGTTACCTTCTCCCAGGTAATCAACAGCGTGGGCATGGTCTCATTTGCATAACTGTGAATAAAAAGGCTTCTGTGAGCAGAGCAATCTCATTTCCTGCTGTCCTGAGGTTCAGTACAAATCAAGAGCTGCTGAACAAAGTAATATAGAGTGTCTCCACATTGAAACGGTTACAGTTTAACAGTAAGTCGTGTGCTATATCGTGCTGCATCTCCACGCTGCTTGCCAGGGTTTTTAGCTTGGCAGGAATTGGAATACAGTAACTAGTTCTAAAAGTAAACAGAGGATTCCATGCCAGCCTGAGTGAAAGCAGCTGGAGGGTCACATTCAGCTTGGTCTTTGTGGGCAAGTGCAAGCAAAGCAAAGGTGAGTCATTGCTTTCTTCTCTTTGTATTGGAAAAGGCTTCTGTAGTGATCCTTAATATGTTTAATTCTAGGGCAAGCGATTGGTCTTGTACTTGTTTCAAGTCTTCCGTTATAAAACTTTTGGAATGGGAGAAGGTATTTTTCACTTTATTGGAGAAACACTGTTACTTCGGCAGGATTGAAAGGTTAATTCTTTAAGAGATAACACTAACAGTGACTATAAGGGCTCAACGGATATTTATAGAGAAACTGGCTGCCTTGCAACATATAGACTTGCACAGTAAGGTTACACCGGACCTGTAGACAGGGCTGCTTAAAATGGAATAGCTGACAGCACACCACATGACTCGGGCTTAGGAAAATGTTTGTACAGATTTACAGTAAAATAATAATCTTTGCAGTTCTTGGCTTTGTATTTAAACCAGTGCTGATAAAATACTTGCATAAATCTATGATAAAGTTGATGGCATTATTCAAGAAGTAATGCACAACACAGCAGCATGTTCCTTGTGCATTTGGGGGGGGGGGGGTACTGTTTGACAAATAAAGTGGTATTAACAACAATCTACTGTATGGTACAGTAGTAGTACATTATTAAAACTGTTTGTTGGCCCTTAGGGACCCCCTCCAAGGTATTAAAATGTGAAGCACCCCTTTTATTGCAGAGAGCCACTATCAGTATTTCCTGTCAATTTTAAAGAAGTAGCCAAACTGTACAGTAATGAAATATTGAACACCATCATAAAACCCAAAGTGCTTCTCTGCATCATTAAGAGGAGCTTCCCTTGCAGCCAGAACCATACACATAACCACAGCAGGGCTTGTTGGCAGTCCAAAGCCTTGTTTTCCATTTCACATTCATCATGACCAATTGGGGCTGTTAAAGAGACAGGGCTGTGTGGATTATTAATGATGGTTTGCTGTGAGCGATCAGGCTGGCAGGATGCTGTTATCAGTGTCTGCATTAAGAAGTCTGTCTGAGGACAGGGCTTGGGTATCCCAGAACTTGATTTGTGCTTGTAGCTGACACAGTCTGGAATAGTTTCCTGCATTCAGTTGAAAGCTATATAATAAATTATGGCAGTCTCAAGTCAGTTAAGTCCATAGCAAGACCTAAATGTACAGTGGTGGAAAAATACTAGACAGGTTAGTGTTTCGTTTGTTAAATTGCGTGCTTTGGAATAGCTGTAATTTTCATGCTTGTTCCTGGGGAATCCATTCTGTACTGTGGCACTTGGCAAGACTATAAGAACTGGGTCATACTGTCATTCTAGCCAATTCATCCATTTTACTTATGCTGGATTTCAAGCTGAACATGCATAACACACTGTTGCAAATCAGTCTAAATAACGATCAGAGCCTTAGCGCACCAATGTTATGAAAATCAAATCTTTTGTACGTGATAAGGTGATCATTAATGTTGCATTATTTTGTTATGAGGCAAAACTTGAGTTTAATGAATTGGTGGCACATGTTTATTGTTGCAGTGGGTTATTAACCTTGGTTCAAGTAGACCAGCATTACTCATTTAAAGGGGCCTGTAGTTATTGTGAAAACATGTCAGGTACACAATAGGCTGAAAAATAAGTATTTTATGACAGCGGTTTTAGTTTCACAATGTGCATTTCAAAAAGAAAGCCATGCCTGCCGTCCCCTGGGACCCTCTTGAGAAGGAGCCTGTGTCATGATTGATACAAATGAGTGTTAAACAATTGCTGTATGAGTTTTCAGCATTGTGCATGCTTGATGTGTTACAGCCTATTCATTTCCCATTTCTAACCAGCTCTGCTGCTTTGCTCCTGTGCAGTGGGTGTTGGCTGGAAAGGTGTCCAATCAGGTGTCGCAGAGCAGTGTGATTGACAGGACAAGCTCTTGATTACACAATATAAAGAGTGGGTGGGTGGTTTAAAGTCATAATGATGTGGTAAACTGCAATATTTACATGTGTGAAAGCTTCAGGCCGGAAACCTGAACTGTGAGGCAGGGACGAGAGAGAGAGAGAGAGCAAAGAGAAAGAGAGAAAGAAAGAAAAGGCTTTGTATTGTGTTTCCAAAGTCTGCGGCACTCAGGAAAGGCTATTTGTGCAAAGCAATGTGATAGATTAGGTCTGGGTTACTATGGAGACTTAAGCAGGTAGAGGGGAGGGAGGGAGGGGGGAAAGAAGCGTGGTGGTTTTAGAGCTCAGGAATTGCACGCAAGTCATCCAAACTATGATCTTATCGTTTACTGTTGTTGTGAAACTGTATTTCGTCTGCGTTCTGAACAAATCTTTTATGCCAGAAATGTGACTAATGAGGTTTGGTAATAACAAGACTATTTGTTTTGAGATGAGACAGATTGATAATTCCTTTTTCAAGGGGGGTGGCTGTACACAGTAGAGTCTGGCAGGGATTGAAGTTGAGAGGATAAACCAGTGTAGTAGTGGTAGTTTAGTTTAGTTTCGGCAGAATTCTGACCTGTGAGTAATGATGAGCTCTTTGTTATTAAATAGCACGCCAGAATCTCTTTGTCCAGTTGATTTTCAGATTTAAACAATGGCGTGTTTTGAAGTCTTGTGATGTCAATGCAGGATCATCATCAATAGTCCATCCAGCATAATTCAACATGTCCTGCCATTCGGATGACCTCGGATCCAGTGCCACAATCATTTTAAAGGTTCCCGACTTAAAAACCTGGCCTGGCCAGCATGTGTCTGCTTCCACGAATTCCATAGCTTGGAATGCTCAGAATAGTCTAATTTTAGATCGGACCCTTGCTTGCATGGTGTTGTTTTATGTGTCTAGTTTTAAAGAACATCTGTTTTGAAAAACAAGACTTTAGCTATTTTCTTAGCACTAAGTAAGTTTAAAGAATACATAATTAGTGTAATAGTTAGCTCACTGGTCCACAGATTTGTATACTACTAAAGCAGGCCACAGTTTTCAATGGTATTCTCTTTCCTGAACTGCTATAGAGGTCTTCAGTTTCGACTGCAGTTAACACCCGTATATCCTGCATGCAGTTCTGCAGTGTTGAATGAAAATGACTTTTTATAGACAGGAAGAGAGGTAGAGGAGGTGGGACACAGACGCAAGCAGAGACAAATGAAAGACGGACAATTCCACAGAGACAGACAGGCCCATCTTTAAGAAACGACCATGCAGCGAGCAGACGAGGCTGGAAGCCAGCCGCCTGGCTGTCTGTTCGCTCTACTGTGACGGCAGGGTACGCTTGAAGGGCGTTTCCTCTTCAAACAGCGACGCTGTGCTAATCCTGACAGGCGGGGCCACTGAATGACACAGATGAGGGACGTACTGCACTCCTCTCTGAGGAAACCAGAGTCAGAAAATTCAAACGTGCTTGACCGTAGGGCGTGGCTAGTCGTGGTGTTGTGGGAAACCAGTAAGCAATTTTTTTTTTAAATTCCATTCTGCTTCGCTCTTTGAAATACTTTGGAATACTGCAAGTCATTTTCCAGTTTTACAAGACTGGAGTGTGTGTTTTGTTATTAGATGAAATAAACCTTCAGTTCCAGGAACACAAAATAGCTTTTGTTTCAGTCTCTGGGTGGTCTGTGTTTTGAACTCGGATCCAGTCTGGTAGGTGTAACCAGTAACCCAGTAATCATCTGGGCTCCTGCAAAGAGGGGATCTAAAGAGGATTAGGATGACTACTTGAGTGGTTTTACAAGGGAGGGGGGGGGTCTCTCCTTTACTTTCTCTTATCCTATCTGCTTGTCATTTTTTAGTAAATGAACCGTTTTTGGCGAACTGCCTGGGAAATTTCCTGAAATCAAAGTGCAGGACAGCCAGTGCATTCTTCACATGGCTTCTCAGGATACCCCACACTTTCTCCATCTTTCTCGTGCCCATGTATACTCTTTCCTTTTCTTCCCTTTTTTCACTCTTGCAGAGAGGAACATCATTTGATGTTTGGAATGCCCACAAAAGGCAGGGAAAAGTTTTAATGTATATTCTTTAACACTGTTAACTATGCAGGGGTCAGATTAGAAGTGTTGCTTCGTGATGATTAGACCCAGGGGCTTGATGGGAAGGCTGTGTGGTCTAATCACAGTTCCTGTTCCTGGGTGTCATCACCTGTAAACTTGGGCAGTATTTCTCAGGAAGATGTTCTTTCTCTTTTCTCCTGTGCTGTCCTTGTACTGTATCTGAAGATTGTGCTTTTTCAGTTTAACACATACTTGAATTGCACACGGGCCCCTGTTCAGCACATGTATTATTACTGCATAAGCATGCAGGGGCTGCATTATTTTTGTTCACTAAAACTTTAATACTTATTTTCTTTGTTTTGCAGAGTTGAAGAATGGAAACCAGAATGCCTAATCCAACAGCCTGTGTTCAGCGTCTAACAGGACTGCGATGGATGTGATGCGAGAATATCTGGAAGTACTTGTACCGCTGCTAGTCTTTGGTTACTGACTGACTTGTTTTTCTGTACGTTTATTATAATAGATATAATATATATTGAAATCCACTGAAAGCTTCAAGATGCCGATCTTAAAGCAGCTGGTTTCGAACACCTCCCAGTCAAAGCGTCGTTCCCGGGCCGACCTGACTGCGGGGATGATCAGCGCTCCCCTGGGCGATTTCCGCCACACCATGCACGTGGGGCGAGGGGGGGATGAGTTTGGGGACACCTCGTTCCTTAGCACCCGCTCCGGAGAGCCCCCGCGGCAAACAGAGGACCAGCTGCCATCACCTCAGCAAACGCCCCACCCTCCCAGCTCCAAACCAGGGTTCTTGGCCCGTACGTTCAGACACAGCAAGAGATCCTCATCCGTGACGCGGGTAGACAAACGTGAGAACACTCTGGCACCAGCCAGCAGCTCCCCTGCCTTTGTGAAAGCCGCAGTGTCCCTCCCGCATCTCAACAACGACGGGGAGGCAGGGCAAGGGGGTGGCAGCCTCAGCCGTGTTCGCAAAAGCCTCTCCTCCAGCCCTCTCAAGAAGCTGCCGTCCTATGAGAAGCCTGCCAACGGTGCGGCAGCCTCCAAGCCGTGCGAGCAGGAGATCCAAGATGAGCGAGACTTCGGGGAGCTCACAGATCTGCCCCCTGCGTCGCTCCCCCGAGCGGGAGGAGGGATGAAGCACGCCGAATCCATCATGTCCTTCCACATCGACCTGGGCCCATCCATGCTGGGCGATATCCTGAGCGTCATGGATAATAAGGCCTGGGACGAGGACGATCTAGGGTTCGAGGAAGGGAAGAGCAGTGAGGGGAGGGGGTCGCCAGCTCCCGCCACCCTGGAGCAGCTCCCAGCAAAACCTGTCTTGCTTTCAGACAGCGAGAACCACACTGCCCCCTTCAGTCCAGAGGCTAGGCTGCGGCTCCCTCGCCAGCATCTGGACCACTGCTCTGTGTCCAGCTCTGGGTTTGCAGCTCTGGAGGAAAAGCCTCCCATTGGGGAGTTCCAAGCGCGGGGGGAGACGGACAGTGCCAAGTTCAGCTCCCCACAAGGGGAGGAAGGCAAGGATTTATCATTCGTGGATGAGGATGACGACGAAATAACAGTATAAACAAACCAAAAAAAATGTAGTTTTATTAAATGAATGAATTAATTCAAAAAAATGTTTAATCCAACACCTGAAAAGTCAGTTTGGTGTTTTAGGACTGGACTTTCAAAGAGAAGAACCGTACAGCAATATTGTCTCCTGGATTGGTTATTCTGTAGGATTCTGGGAAGCTGATATTTAACCTTTGCTGGAAGGGAAAGCTCTCCTTCAAACTTTAACATAAGATAGAACGTTTTTCTGTATTTTTAATTAAACCAGTTGTAATTTGAATCCACCAGTAAGAAACTAGTTTAACTGCAGTGAAAAAAAAGGAATTTGGTTCATATTTTAGATCTTTGCAGTAGCAAGTTTATTATAGAAATCTAAATCAGGGGTTTCCGTTATGGAAAAACTAGCTGCAGCTGATCTGTATGAAGATTGCAGGTAAGAAGGTACAGAAGAAAAGAGCCACGTGGTTAAACTGCATACAATGCTGTATGTAGTTCCAGCATAGGACCTGCAATATGATCTGTGGTAATTCAAAAATACCGTTTAAGGACATGAAGGATGACACTAATGATGCAAAAATTACAAAGCTTAAATTAGCAGTTCACTGAATAGAAATGCACATTGTAAAGATTTGCAAAGTCAGGTCCAAAATTATGTACATTTATTAACAAAATGGCAATGAACAGGACTGAGTGCAGCAGTGCCCTGCTCGGAATGTGCAAAACTGACAGTTCAGTCACTCGTGCGCCTTTCTGCAGCGATACTGAAAACCTGTTCCAGAACAGCTCTGGAAAGACTAGGTTTGTCTGCTCGGATTTAAGGAACGATGGAAGTAGCCCACAGCATAGGCAGCAGCTCCGTGCATCTGGTCCAGTTCAGTTAATGGTCTTGCTGGAGGGAAAACTGTGATGGAAATCCAGACTGAATCACATTGCAACCATATGTCAGGCTAAGGGTATTGCACATACCAGATTCAGATATTAAAATCATTAACACGGTGCACATTATATCCCCTGTGGGTCCACAGGCCACAGATGTGGTCATTTCACTCATGTTAATTCAGCATACAAAAGAAAAAAAAAAAAAGCACGATTTGAAGGAGATGCATTTTGTGGATCGATATTTATGTAGAGATTAGCATGTCATCATTCTGCTGCACACTAGCTCTGTTAATTGCATTGAAATATCCATCTCAGGGATGGAAATAAGACTCCTGTTGCAGAGCAGTTTCACCAATGCCAGGTTTTAATAGGAGCTTGATTAGTGTGTAGGTAACAAGCTCAGGTGAGTCATCCTGAACTCAGGAGTTGATCAAACTGCTGTGGTGGGAGTCTTATTTCTATCCCTGCGGCTAAAAACCTCACTGAATTGGTCCTAATAAACTGTGGTACTGAAAGCCAGCGTCCCTCCTTCCTATTGAATAAAACCTAGTAGGGAAAAGAACTTGCTAATCCTTTAACAGATGCTGTATATTTCCCTTCAGTTTTGAGAGATTACAGCAACCAAGGACCGTTTTGAGAATAAAATAATGCTGGTATAGAAATGATTTACAGTAGCATTTGTTCTTTCCTTGTCTTACTGAACAGTTTTCCATGTATTATTATTATTATTATTATTATTATTATTATTATTATTATTATTATTATTATTATTATTAGAGAACCCATAGAGAGTTAATGTGGAATAAGAACTTGTATTGGTTACTCCTCTGAAAAAGGAGACTGGTAGAGGAGGAGAATAATGCTGCTTCTGGGAAATGTAGTCTTTATCACAAGGACCAGCCATACATGGGCCAGCTATTGCCTACAGGCTGAACAGAGTGGGAATATCGGGATGGAGAGTGGAAGACGTCATGTTTGTTTTGTTATTTTGGGGGGAGAGAGTGAATTGGTGCAGAGCTGAGATTTGAATCCAGGACATCTTGTTGACAAGAACGAAGACACTAAATTGAAAGGTACTGTCGTTCAGACTGTCGACCAATCACAGTGCAGAGGAGTAGCGAAGGACGAACTGCTTTTTTTTTTCAAGTAGGGGAGAACAAAACAACCACCAACTTGTGAAACGCTAACTTTTTTGTACGTGTAAAAAAAGAAAAGACTGTGGAACACGCAGTTTTATTGTTTTTTGTATTTCAGCTGAAAACGACACTACTAATAGAAAAAGAAAGTACTTCTATCTTATTAATCTGCAGCGCGGCCTTTCCTTGAAGCCGGAAAGTTTAGAAAAAAATCATACTGTGTAAGACAAATCTGGGTCCTGTTGTGTTTGAGAAAGAAAAGCGGAGGCCATTGAAGGTTCTTATAAAAATGTGCACCATTTATTTTCAAAATGGAATAAATAACTAATTATGCTTATTGTCTATAAACAACATTAAACTATGAATGGTGCATGTTTTACTGTGAAGTACAAGCAATGAACACTAGCATAAGAACGTGCTACACTCCCTTCAGCTGACAAATTGATATGTTCAACATCGTGGCGCAATTAAAAAATGACTAATTAAAAACCATGTCTAAATCCTGCAGTGGGAGTGATTTAAACGTTGTATTTATTGCCCTTTTGTGCCCCATTGCCTTCAGACGGATGATAATGATAAAAGCAATAAATCAATAATAATAATAAAGTATTAAAGGGTTAATTAAGAACGACCATTCAAGTCTCATGAGTTTATTTTTCTTTCAAAACAAATAGAAAAAATGAAAAATAAACCCTGGCATTTGAACTCCAGTGTAACTGTCCACCATGCTTGGCTTGAAAGAATCCCTGTGCATTGGAAATGTAGCATGATAAAAATGATGATCTGGAATACATGCACCGCTCAATAACCCTCTCTTTGTACCAGGCTGGTGCTACTGTTGACGATGAATGGATTCTCTGTCTGTGTCAGAACGATTTGTGAAAAAAAGAAAAGAATATGCAGATGTGGTTTGGACCTTTCAACTGAAACCACATCATTGGCAACTTGTTGTTTTTTCTTTTTTAAATGTCTGTAAGCGATAAACAGCGTGAACCCGACATGCAGAAATGGGTCTGGGTAGAGGGTGGGCACGTTGGTGCAGCCAGCCTACAGTACACTGGGAACCTGTTTGAGGTAAAACTACAGGAAACCAAATCAAGTCAGCCAAAATGTAGACTAATGCCTTCATCAGCGTCAAGAGACGACAGCATTTGTTATAGTTTTCCATTACAATGTATGATTGAGTTTTGGAAGTTAATGTGGATGGGGGAAAAAAGCCCTCTCCTGGATAATGAACAAGAAGTATATTTGTGAGGAAAATAATAATAATAAAAAATGTTCTGCCTTAATCTACTTTTAAGTAGTGATGTTAATGTCGAGTATACCACGTTATATGTAGGTTTCGCTGTTCTTCTCCTCTCGATACTGACTTCCTCTGTTCCTGTATGAAATAATGTCTATTTTTCAATAAAAGAAAACTGGGAATCTGCCTTCTGCTGTCTTGTACAACTCTTCATTGGGAATGTTGGTCTTGTAGTTCAAGGAGTGATAATCCAGGCTTTAAAAGCACCTTCTTGCCTTCATTAACTTAACAGCTTACTTGCAATGATCTTCCTTTCCTTTAGCTGGTTTCATTTTTATGTGAAACCTGTTTTATCCTGCAGCAAAACTGAAGATCCACTCCCTGTGTTAGGATCCCACCTGACGTCAACTACAGTCCCGTGAGCAGCAAAGGAAGTTTACAGGCTCCACTGTTCTTTGCAGAGCTCGGCGATATTACGACGATGCAAGATCTTTTAAACCCCTTGTAGCTGTTATTTCACTCTGGATCTGCTCCTCATTCCTGAGGCCACATGGTTCAATGTTCTCCCCTCTGGAGGGACAGCCAACTGATTCCTTTGTGGAAAGCCGGGCCATGCCTAAATAAAATGACATCTCCATTCTAGCTGTCCTCTAAAGAAACAGACTCTTGCTACAATATTTAATTGCCTTGGGGCACTGTACCGTCGTAGAATCCACTTTCTATAGAACTTGCACTCGAGTTAAATGGACAAAGGTGTGGAGGGGAGATCCATCATCTAAGCACATGCTGATCGGTTTATCTCAGGGCTGATTAACCAGAGTAAGTATAAAGATGGGATCTCCAATCAGCCAGGGATGTGAGTCTGGGCCCATGTGACCAGGAATTAGCCAGCTAAGTTAATTAATAAAAGGTCTGTTGTACACCTTGCTGTCTCTTAGTTTTAGACCTCATATCTTCAGCCACTGGCCAACAGTGCCCCCCACCCCCTTAACCCAGTCACATGGCCACACTGCTCCCCTCCAGTCCCTTAGCCCGATCACATAGCCATAGGTTTCTACTTAAACAAGATTAGTGGGAGCACTAAAATGGGTATCTAGGGAGTATTAAAAGTTGCTTTTGTTCAAGGGGAATGTTCAGTTAGTTGGTTCTGCTTTTGGTTGCTTCAAACACACAATTTCCGAGGCCAGAATTCACAATTTCTCCTTTGGCTCCTCTCTACATGGCCTTTCAGTTTCTCAGTTTTAACCACATGGGAAAGATTTGAGCACTGACCACACTTAGCCAAGGTCTCCAGGCTCAGCGAGATGTGATTATTTCAGCCCGAGGGAAGTGAACACACATGGAAGGTCACTTGGAGGTCAGACATGTGACAGGTAGCCCTGGTCTGTTTTACCTTTTGGAATGGGGGCATATCTACAACTAAATACACGATATGTAGCTGTAAGCTGAAGTTTTGTTCATACGGTTTCGCTGAAGCCGGCGGAGGTAAACAGTTCAACACTTCCTCTGAAAGCGATGTGCTGTCCAGCACAGAGAGCACTGGAGAGGTGGACTGCCCTGCAGTGAGCCTAAAGAGACTCAAAGCGGAAATCCATGTCTTGGTAGCTAATTACCCTGTAAGCTAATTTAAGACGGATAGGTTGATAACAACAAATATAACAATGTTAAAAGGCAAGTCATTTAAGATGACTGCATAGCCTTTCTAAGAGCTTAATGACAAATAGGCATGGCAACAGTTTATATATATATATATATAGATAGATAGATAGATAGATAGATAGATATACACAGTAATATATTTGCACTCCAGCCTCCAAACTTGTCCACCCTGTGGGAGTTATTTAGAGTGGAGGGGCTATGCAATATTCAATATACAACGCTCTGTGGGTTTAAGATGCTATTGTCCAGCTTGGCGTTAATAAATGCTAATCCAATGCACCATGAGCACAGGAGGCAGGCCTGGGACACAGTGGTATCACTGGGGCCAGAGAGGGGACCATTGTGTTTCCACTGCTAAAAACAACAGCAGCTGTTGAAGAGAAGCCAGTATACAATACACCAACACATGAGCGCTGCTTGGGATCCAGTCCTTCAGCACAATAACATACGGCTTGCATTGTAAAACCTGAAGAGTATCTCGTAGCAATCTAGCCAGCCAAAGCTCGAGATGTTTAAACAAACCACAATGAACAAATATTCATGGAATAAAGTGAATTACACATAATGATGTTATATATATTATAGATTATGAAACCTTGGTTAACGGGATTTTGCACTTACTAGGATCTTGAACACATGAAACCTCAGTTCTGTGCTGACCATTTAAGCCTCTTACTTGCTTGAGATGATACTGGCTCTGATGGCTTCAGCTGCAGCAGTGCCTGTGAACTAATGATCTTCCAGTATCGCCGCCTCCCTGCTACCCCTCCCTCAAACACCAGTGTCCTCCTGACTGGGCTCCCTCTCTCAGTCACAGATGGGCACCAGGCTCTGACTGTTATCTAGTTTCAGATGGCAGGCCCCTCAGCACAATGTTTGCTGCAGGCAATGCTGCGCCACACAGCTGCTAAGAGCTGGGTCGTGTTGCACTGCCCTGGGCAAAACAAACAGTTGTTCAAGTGGACTGCAACTTCAACAAGATAACAACAATCATTCAGCTGGCTACTTGACTATCTCTCCTTCTCTCTGTCATATCTATCTGTGTGTGTATGTCAAAGCAGTCAAACAACCTATACATGAATATACAGGGTTTGAAAAAAAAAACTGCAATAATGGGGATTTGCTCATGTAATGCATATTTATTCTTTAAAGAATTCCAATCAGGACTTCCAGCATCCAAAAGTGATGAGTCCAGGAATTTCAATTCGGAAACAAATCTTCCTAAAATGCAATATCTAGACCAAGCCATTCCCATAGCCTGGATTATTCCTGTAAATTACATTAGCGTGATCAATGATTGGTGACACGGTGTGCGAGGCCAGCCAGGAGCTATTAGTGCAGTTAAAGAGTGCTCTGTCTGCAGAAAGAAAGCCATGCTTTATCGTCATCT